>NW_017670706.1:139779-304056 GCF_001879085.1 Nicotiana attenuata | reverse complement strand
CAAGATTGCAGTTCGATGTGACAGGATGTCACGAGCTCGGATGAGCAGGAAGTAGTTTCAATGTTTAAAGAGTTGGGATTGTCTCCAGCATCACCTAAGATCGGTGTTTTGTGAAAAAGGCTTTGCATCCTGGTTGAGGATTCTTGGTCGCTCTTTAGCGTTAGTGCGGTCGGTGGTCTGGATGTACATACCTGTTATCTGTCATGGGAAGGTTGTATAAGTGTGGCATGTAGTCACTTGATTGGTTGAAGAGTTAATCCAAGTAGGAAGATTGTGGTGATATCGCTAATTTGAGAATGGATGCCTGGAGGGCACTCGATTTATTGGGTTGTGGACTGTGGAGGATTACTCCGATTTTGATGGTTGTTCTTGTGTGCTATGAGGAAAACGGGGAGTATTTATGGACCTTTGAATGGTCATTAGCCTAGTTTAGTGCGATCAGAACCAGCTTGAGGTCCGCGGAGGGGTTTAAATGTGAATATGGGCTCTATATCAGGCCAGATGTGTTCATTTCAGTAAGGCGCTCCTTGTAGAAGAGCAGTCAGGGTGTTATTCGTCGTTAGTTATTTCAAGTAATGATATATTGCACCGGGTGAGTTGTGAGGTGGCTCGGTGAACTGCTTATGTGTTGAGGTTCCGCGTAGAGATAGTGTTATATGAGCAAAACGGCTCTTGAGATTCAGATCGTATATCGCACCCCAGTTGTGCTTGAGTTTTGTAGCCTATGGCATTATATGTCTCCCCAGGGATGGTATTTATGCACTTAGCGTGCTGGTGACCGATATTCAGCATTTTGTTGTAATGAGCAATTTAGCTCGATGTATATTTTCTTATGTAAAATCTATGTGTGGATCGGGTGGCACGCCGCCATGGGTATGTTATTTGGATCGGGTTGCACACCGCAACAGCGAGACATTGAGTACAGTTCCCCGTGTCTGTTTTTATGTGTTTTGTTTCCTCTTTTCCCGAGAGGAACTTATATTAGCTATGTGCTCGCGTCACATGTATGATTCGCGAGCGGGGTAATTGGAATTCCTTTTCAGAGTTCATTTTCCTTTTGTATCGCGTTCGAATTGGTAGCCTATTGGTACATTACGACATCATATGAGACTTTTGACCATGTCCGGGGTGGCTTATTGGCTGGGCAGTTCGTACTGGGTGAGACGAGATCATTGGACTTAGGATCAGTGCAATCTGAATATATGAAGTATATTAAGGAGCAAAGACCATTATTTGGTTCAAAAAGAGGTGATGGTTCTTGACAGGAGTATAGATCCTATGAATCGTTGATTCGGCAATTGGTTATGAATTTCTACACATCTCTTCCGTCGTGGCGGCACTGCGAGAGTTGGTACAGGACTTATATATGTCATGGGGTGCATTGTGAGCATCAGATTCGGGAAATGTCAACTATTATGATCAGAGAATGTTATTATGGTCTTGTGAATGATGGGGTGCATGGTGTGAATTCAGCAAGGGTGTGCAGTCACGTTCTGGTACAGCGTGTGGTGATTGATACGGTGTTCATATGTTGAAAGCAGGCCTGGCGGAGAATTTTGGATGTTGAAACTAGGCTTCAAGGCTTATTTGCCTAAGTGAAAGAGGTTATCTTTAGATTTGATCGAGCTAATGTGCCCAACTAAGTTGTTGTAGCACGGGTAGGTGCAAGAGGTATTAAGCAGTGATTCCAGACAACCCCAGCACAGTTCCTAGCACGTTCGAGGACGAACATATGTTTAAGTGGGAGAGGATGTAACGACCCGACCGATCGTTTTGAGCTCTAGCGCGCCGTCCAGCAGTTTAAGGCCATGAACAGCTTCAATTCAAGCATTATGACTTGTGCGCGTGGTCGGAATTAAATTTCGGGAAGTTCAGAGTTGACTTGGAGAGGAAATTCTCATTTCGGAAGCTTTAAGTTGAGAGAATTGACTAGGATTGGATTTCAGAGTAAACGACCTCAGAATCGGGATCTGAAGGTTCCGGTAGGTTCGTATGATCATTTCGGACTTGGGCGTATGCCCTGATCGGGTTTTGGGTGACCCGGGAGCGTTTTGGCGCCTATTGTGGAAGTTAGCATTTTGGAAGAAATTTCATAAGTTTGGGTTGAAGTGCATTTCAGTGTTATCGATGTCCGTTTGGGATTTCGAGTCTGGGAGTAGCTCCTATGGTGATTCTGGAGTTGGGAGCGCGATTGAAAGTGAATTCGAATGTCCGTGGAGCATTTTGGAGCCATTTGGCTAAGGATAGAAAGTTGAAGGTTTTTGAGAAGTTTGACCGGGGGTGGACTTTTTGATATCGGGGTCCGAATTCGATCCCGAAAGTTGGAGTAGGTCCGTAATGTCGAATATGGCTTGTGTGCAAAATTTGAGGTCAATCGGACGTGATTTGCTAGGTTTAAACATCGAAAGTAGAAGTTGAAGTTCTAAAGTTCATAAAGCTTGGATTGGAGGTCGATTCGTGATTTTAGCGTTGTTTGATATGATTTGAGGCCTCGAGCAAGTCCTTAATGCGTTTTGGGACTGGTTGGTATGATTGGTTGGGGTCCCGGGGGCCTCGGATGGATTCCGGGTGGTTAACGGATCGAATTTGGAGTTTAAAGAGGAGCTGAAGTTGCTGGTTGCTGGTGTAACCGCACCTGCGAGACTAGGGTCGCAGGTGCGGAGCCGCAGAAGCGGCCCTGTGGTCGCAGATGCGGTATTAGTGGGGGAGAGCTGGGACCACAGATGCGGTCATCTCTCCGCAGAAGCAAGACCGCATCTGCGTTGGAGAGGACGCAGAAGCGGAATGGGCTAGGAGCACTGGATCCGCAGAAGCGGCATTTTGACCGCACCTGCGGAACCGCAGAAGCGGTCGAGAGACCGCTAGTGCGGAAAGTGCTGGAGGCAGTGAGTGTTTTAATATCAGGATTTGGCCATTTTCTCTCATATTTTCTTGGCTTGGGCGATTCTTGGAGAGTTTCAAGAGGGGATTTTCATCATCAACGATAAGGTAAGCTAATCCCACCTATCTTGAGTTAAATATATCGATTATGTATGGATTTTAGCATGTAAATTGGTAGAAGTTTGGGGCTTTGAGGAAAACCTAGAAAATTGATATTCTTGGAATTTGACCATGATTTTGGGTATGAAATTGAGAGTAAATTATATATTTGAGTTCGAGGGGTTATGGGTAAGCTTAATCTTCGAAAATATTTGTAATTCGGGCACGTGGGCCGAGGGCGATTTTGTTAACTTTTCGACCGGGGTTAGGAATTGTTATAAATTTGATTGTAATGAGTAATTGAGCATATATTAATGGATTTGCATAATTATTGGCTAGTTTGGAGCGTTGTGCATCAATTTGAGTCTTCGGAAGGGCGTGGAAGGCCGGTTAGGGATCTTCGGAGCGAGGTGAGTCTCCTTTCTAACCTTGTGAGAGGGAATTGTCCCCATAGGTGAGTTAATTGGTTATGTGCTCCTATTTGTGGGGGCTACTTACGCACGAGGGGACGAGAGTCCGTGCGTAGCTACTATTATGTTTAAGTCTGGGTAGTCTAGGACCCAAAAGCATGCTATACTTGGAATATTTGTAATCTTACTGACAGTTTGAATCGCTTAAATCACTTCGAATTAGTGAATGAATTTCTAAAAAGATTAAACATCATTTTCTTGAATTGTTAAAAGAGAATTGGCTTTTCCTTGGATAATTGTTCCCTGATAAATTCATGATTAACTGATTATTGTGTTTATTTATACTTGACCGCGTGGCATGTATGATTCGCGAGCGGGGTAATAGAAGCATCTATGGTTCGGGCCGCTCGACCCTCGGCAATGCACATATTACAATTCATGTTGGATCGGGCCGTACGACCTCGGCATGAGTTGCGCATGTTTGTAGGGCTTGTCTTGAGATTTATTGATATTGCTAGTTGCTCTCCCCGGCTTGAGATAACTGTTAATTATTGGATTATGAATTCGGAGACTTTTAATAAAAAGGAACTTTTACCCGTTTGGTAACTTATTTGAATTTACTGTTGTCCTTAATAAATCCGTGAGTCATCGCATTAATAATAGTATTATGAGACCATTAGTAAGTGTTGAAGTTGCCATCTCGTCTCTACTTCTTCGAGATTAGGCGGGATACTTACTGAGTACACGTTGTTTTCGTACTCATGCTACACTTGTTGTGCATTTTGTTGCACAGGTACATGTACTTCTACTGGCCTATTAGGCGTAGCAGCACGGGCGACCCGGAGACTAAGCGAGCTGTATTTTCTCGAGGCGACCCGCAACTAGTATAGTCTATCTCATAATTGTATTTATTTTCTGTCCCCTTGTGTTCCGGACAGCTGTTGTACTTTATTCAAATTCCTATAAATTGCTCATGCACTTGTGACACCGGGTTCTGGGATGGTTATGCAGTATTTTGTATTAATCGCTTATCATTTAATTTGATTTGAAAGGATTATCTTTTATTGGTAAATTTGAAGGAAAATCATAGATTTCAAGAGCATTAAAACGAGAATTTAACCAAGTGTTTTGGTTGGCTTGCCTGACAGTGGTGTCCGGCGCCATCACGACCCTTAGTAGATTTTGGGTCGTGGCACCTACCCTCGGGCTAAATTGGGCTTATAGGTGGTACCGGTATAACTCTATAATCTGATCAACCTGAACCCGCTGCTCTGTGGTACAGGCGGCGGGAGTCTGTACTCCTCCCCTGGCCTGAGATGTGGCTGCAGCAAGGAGAATCAACCCTGTCTGAGCTAGAGTGTTGTACATGCTCATGAACTGCGCTAGGGTCTCCTGAAGAGCTGGAGTGGTAGTAGTAGGTGTATCAGGTGCCTGTGCTCCGACCGGAGTTACTAGTGGCTCCTTTGTAGCAGCTCACTCGGGTGCTCTGGTTGCACCATGTGTGCGTCCTCGGCCTCTACCTCGGCCCCGGCCTCTAGCGGCTCTAGTACGGGGCACGGGTGCCTGGTCATCTACTGTTGCACGTGTTCTCACCATCTGTGAGAGAATAGAAAACATAATTTTAGAAATTCGAAGTCAATAATCTCGCACGAAAAAGAATCAAATGAAGTGGAATTTTTTTCCTGATAGTTCATAGCCTCCCGAAGATAAGTACAGATATATCAGTACAGATCCGCGAGACTCTAATAAATTGGCTTTTGACACACGACTCCTATGAACCTAGAGCTTTGATACAAATTTGTCACGGCTCAAGTTCTCCCTCCGTGAATTTACATGACGACACCTAGTCTTTTCGACTAGGTAAGGCTAATATCGCGGAAATGAAATGAAAACACAAGGATAACATCTAACAAATATAGTTAATAAGAAGAAATTATGCCGCTCGGCATATACAATACTCACTCCTCCCCAAACCCGAAATGACGCAAATCACAAGCTACAAAGAAGTATTAACTAGTCTATACATCATCTCTACGGAAAGAAAGAGAAATAAACATAAGGGATAGAGGGGACTCCGAGGATCTGCGTGCGCGAGCAGATGTACCTTGAATTCTCCAACGAGCAGCCCCGACTACAACTAGTGATGAGGCTGAAACGATGAACCTGGATCTGCACACGAAAACATGTGCAGGAAAGGGCATGAGTACACCACAATGGTGTACCCACTAAGTGCCACGCCTAACCTCGGTCGAGTAGTGATGAGATCAGGCCAGGGCCCTACTTGTATAAACATAATGAAATAAGACAGAAAGAAGTATTACAGTAAAATAATTACGGAACTCTAAGAGGAATAGAATTCAATGAAAGCTAACAGCTCAGAACATAGTAATAGCAACAAGGGATCTCCCGGGATACCGTCCCGTACTCCCAAACGTAAATGTGCATGGGAATCTCTCGGAATACCGTTCCGTAGTCCCAAAATAAATATATACAGTAGTGGGGGATCTCCCGGGATACCGTTTCATAGTCCCAAAGTAAACAAGCAGTACAGGGGGATCTCCCAAAATACCGTTCTGTAGTCCCAAAGTAAATATACAGTGCTGGGAGATCTCCCAAAATACCGTTCTGTAGTCCTAAAGTAAATAAGCAATACAACAATAGAATTACAACTACAACACGAAAACCTACGATTTAGACTAAAATCAAGTCAACAAAGAAGCAGAAAATTCACTAAGCATGCTGAACAGATTTTCGGTAAGTAATTAAGACACGTAGTCATGCTGTTCTAAACTAAACAGGATAATTACTTATGCAAGTGTAACTTAGTTAAAGGTTTCTTAATGAAAATAGATTTTTTCAACAAATAGCATGTGTGCGCACTCGTCACCTCACGTACACGGCGCTCATATATCAAACAGTACCAAATTCTAAGGGGAGTTCCCCCATACAAGGTTAGGCAAGCCACTTACCTCGAACCAGGCTCAATTCAATCCGTCACAATGCTCTTTCCACGAATATCCGACTCTGAATGGCTCAATTCTAGCCAAAACCAATTAAATAACATAAATAAAGCTACAAGGAACTAATCTAGCTAACGAAATCATAGCTAAGGCAAGAAATTAGAAAAACACCCAAAAAGCTTCCCTGGGCCCACATCTCGAAATCGGGTAAAAGTCACAAAATATGAACACACATTAACTCACGAGTCTAACCATACCAAATTTACTCA
This sequence comes from Nicotiana attenuata, assembly GCF_001879085.1. Lineage (NCBI taxonomy): Eukaryota > Viridiplantae > Streptophyta > Magnoliopsida > Solanales > Solanaceae > Nicotiana > Nicotiana attenuata. The sequence goes on along the minus strand of NW_017670706.1, from coordinate 297,438 downwards.
AATCCGATACCAAAAAATCAATCAAAACCCCAAAATTCGGCCTAAGAACTTTTCTCAATTTTTCCCAATTTTTTCACCCCAAATCCAAACTTAAATTGATGAAATCAAGAATAGATTAGTGGGATATAACCATAAAGGAGTTAGGAGTCATTACCCAATGACTTCCTATGAAACTTCTCCCTCTACCGAGCTCCCAATTCAATTTTGTGATATGAACTCAAAACCCTCATTTTTGAACTTAAATTCTGCCCAGATATGCCCTTCTTCGCGAACGCGGCTACCGTCTCGCATTCACGAAGCACAAAAATCCGCTGCTCCAATTTCCTCTTTTGCGAACGTGAGTACCCTCTCGCGAACGCGTAACTTCACCTGCCAGAACCTTCACGAAAGCGACGTCCTTTATGCGAATGCGTAGAACAAATTCCTGAGGGCCCAGTTGTTCCATTTTTTCTACGCGAATGCGATGCCATTCACGCGTTCGTGATACACTGAAGGCCAAACCATCGCGAACGATTCCCCTTACTCGCGAACGCGAAGGTAAATCTGTCCCTAATTTTCTTCGCGAATGCGGGCTTCTCTTCGCAAACGCGAAGAGTAATCTTCTGCAACAAAAGCCAGCAAAAATCTGCTATCTCTCTAAGGTCCAAAATGACCCGTTAACCACCTGAAACTCACCCGAGGCCCCTGGGACCTCAACCAAACATACCAACCAACCCTAAAACACCATACGAACTTAGTCAAGCCCTCATGTCACATCAAACAACGCTAAAAACACAATCACTCTCCAATCAAACATAATGAACTTGAAACTTCAAATTTCCACAACCGATGCCGAACCAAACCAAACCACGTCCTTTTGACCTCAAATTTTGCTCACAAGTCATATTCAACACTACGGACCTACTCCAACTTCTGGAATCAGATTCTGACCCCGATATCAAAAATTCCATTACCGGCCCAAAACTCCAAAAATTCGACTTTCGTCATTTCAAGCCTAAATGAGCTACGGGCCTCCAAAACACAATCCAGACACGCCCCTAAGCCCAAAATCACCCAATGGAGCTAACAAAATCAACGAAACTCCATTCCGGGGTCGTCTTCAGGTAGTTCCAACTACGGTCCAAATTCTAGTATCCCAAACACTTCCAAAAAACCAAAATAAAACCTCCCGGCAAGTCACAATAGCAGAAATAGGTACGGGGGAAGCAATTAATAAGGCATTGGGGCTCTAACTCTTAAAACAACCAGACAGTCGTTACAATTGAGATGTACATTCTTCATGCTAACTCTTAAGCATAGAGATGTACTTTCCTCATGTTATCTGATAATGAAATATCTTATATGTTGTTAGTTTGGGAAAAATCACAGTTTTCTGATATACCCTCATATTTTGGTGATTTCAGTGAATGATTTGGGTTTTACTATTATACATAAAAGCATGCACATTTTTCGTAACTGTGAACGAGTTGAGCATAATATCTTTGAGTTATTACTTGTACTTCTTTTATTATATTGTTACGAGTTGTTCTTGACTATTGGTGTTGGACTCTGACCGCTTCCGAGCTCTTCACTGCTTTCAACCTAAGGTAACGTTGTTACATATTTAGTACATCGGGTTGGTTGTACTCATACTACACTTATGCACCTTGTATGCAGATTTTGGAGTTGATGCTGTTGTGAATGGCGGGAGCTTACATTAGAGATGTACCTGCATTCCGGTTATACCTGCCTCTTGTTCTTGGTAGCTTTAGATTTATAAATTTGTTTATGTATATTTTGAATAGATGATGTGTTTATTTCATACTAGCTTTGTAAACTCTAAGTCTTACAAGCTCATGATTTGTACTACTAGTCTTTGAGTTGCTGTATAAAGTTTAGCTATTTCATCATTTATTTTTTCAGTAAATCTCATTTGAATTGGATTATTGTTAATTGGCTTACCTAGAGGGTTGGGTTAGGTGCCATCACGACTAGTGGATTTTGGATCGTGACAAACACATGATTCACAATAAGATTCACTCTGAGGCACCACATCTCGTAATCACAAATCATAGGCCATAATCACAAATCTGTCACTCATGGAACCTCGTACCCACAATATCAATCACCTTCGCACGATAAAGTCCATGTGCTACCATGTACATTGAATCCGTGTCAATTGCCTAATAAATATTCGAGAGAATTATTTAAATAAAATAAACCATAACAACAATTTCGAATAAAGTAAAGCGTCAAATGAGATAATGAGTTTGTTTAAGAAATCAAATAAAGTAAAATAAAGTACAATCTATACGAAATAGAGTATCAAATGGAAAAAAATGAGTTTAGCTTAGAAATCAGACAATATAAAGGAAAATAATAATTTTAAATAAAATAAAACATCAGATAAGTTAATGAATTAAATATAGAATCATTTAAGTAAAGCGTGATAATTATTTAAGTAAAGTAAAACATCAAATAGGGTAATGAGTTAATTTGAGAACCATTTAAAGTTGGCATGATAAAAATTTAAATATAGTGAAGCATCGAGGGAGATGACGAGATTTCTCTTAAGAGTTACATAAAGTAAAGCATGTTGACAATTTCTTTATTTAATACCATTATGTTACCAATAACCTAACATAATATGAGACGATGACTCCCCGCAAATAAAATCATCTTGACAATCAATTCACCAAATAACAACGGAGGCACAAATTGGCATATTAAAGTAACATAACAGTTCACGTAGAATGCATGACACACACAAGAGGTCAGTATCGTTCCAACTCAAATATAACAACAATTAACCAGATACGATAAAAATACAAGTAAAATGATTTAAGGAAAAATAATAATCGTTCTAACAACAAACCATTCCAATGCAGAATTTACGGTGACAATCACAACCAACGATAACTCTACAGTCACAAACAATCACAACATATCAAATCTGTTGTGGCATGTAACCCGATCCCACCATATCATCATCTGTTCAAATCGTATTTCATCCTTGTTTCTTCATATCATATCATATCATATCAATACCTTTGGGCGTGCAAACCGATCCCAAAAAATTCAAATTATTAACATAAACAACACATGACCAATATTTACGAAATATCAACACAAATAAAATGAAACATACGGAACAGTTAAGATTCACTGATATAACGAAGAATATCCAACACTTTTAATTCCAAACGTTATCGATTCATCAATACAAGAATAGCTAAATGGCTCACGTAAGCGAAATAACATAATAGAATGCATCGAGTAACATAAGGACAATAAAAACAGGTAAAACATGTGACAATAAAGGAGATAACAACTTCAATTAAAGCATATAAGATTAAACCATGTAAGAGTAAACTTAACAATAGAAGATATAATATGAAATGAAAACTTTAATTAAATGCATGAAAGAAGCCTAAGAGTCTAAATCGGTTAAATATCATATATAAGCCCGTATACACACTCGTCACCTCGTGACACGTCTTCCACATAGTTCAAATAGTATAATCAACCTAAATCCTAAGGGGTATTTCTCCCACTCGAAGTTAGGCAACATACTTACCTCAAACAAGCTAAATCAATCTACTATTAAGCTCTTCATGCGCAAATCCACTTCCGGACGGCTCGAATCTAGCTAGAATAACTTAATATCATAAATAAAAGCCATAGAAAATAATTTCGGATAATAAAGATTCGATCTTTAACTAAAATCAAAAAGTTAACCCCGGGTCTGCACCTTAGAACCTGACAAAACTCACAAATTCCAAACTCTCATTTCGATACGAGTCCAACCATACCAAAACTATTTATTTCTGATGTCAAATCGACCTTCAAACCATCAATTTATGTTCTAGAAAGTTTTTACTAAAAACCCAAATTTCTCCAATTCAAATCATTAATCAAACACTAAATTTGAGGTTGGAATCATGAAATAATATAGAATTCGAGTAAAAAATACTTACCCCAAACAAATTAGTGAAAATACCTTCCAAAATCGCCCAAAACCGAGCTCCAAAACCTTGTGATAAAAAGTAACTAAATTCCGAAACAAGTAAAAAAATGCAGTAGTTGTTCCAGCCAGAATCAGGTCCTAGATGATCCTAAAACTTATATTTGATAAGACCAACATGGTCCTTGTGAGATGATACCCAAGATAGCCTCTTGAATCACCCAATTTGGCTTTAAATCGAGGGAGATATGATGTTTTGAACTTTTAAAAGAAATTTGTAAATTTCAGGGACATAAATGGTATTTTTATAATTATTTACACCAGCATTAAGAAAATCTTCATTTTAGCACCCCAAAACTCATTCTTAACGGCCAGACACAAATCATATATGCATCTGAATCATAAAACACGCTAAGAACCTGCTCGCACACTAAAAACACCGAAAAGAGGTCATTTTGACCCAATATTGACCATGGTCAAATTTCAAATTCTTAACTTAACTAGTTTCTCAACCAATGATCCAATACACACCCAAGCCCATTGGGACCCCATACAATCATACCAACAAGTACAAATACATTATCCAAACTTATCCAAAGCCTCAAAACACCCACAGGAACATCACAACATGAATCGAGGCTCAAACCGAATAGAATTTTTCTTAAGTTGTTAAAGCTTCATTCTTTCAAAAGAGTGTTTGAATCACAATTAAACACTTCGAATTACTTCCAAACATTACACACAAGTTCAATTCAACTATATAGACCTATCAAAAGTCTCGGAACACCAATTAGAGTCCAATAACATCAAAGTCAACTTTTGGTCAAACTTATGAACTTTTAAGTTCTTCAAATTGCCAACTTTCGAAAAATAGTGTCAAATTCTTCTAAGAACCTCCGAAACCAAATCCAAACATACGTCAAGTCCGAAATCATCAACGAACCTATCGGAACAATCAAAACCTAATTCTGAGTCCGTTTACACAAAAGTCAAAAATTGGTCAACTCTTTCGATTTAAAGCTTCTAATCATTCTTCAAAATCAATCCTGAACCGCTCGAAAACCGAAACCAGTCATACACACAATATGAAACTTTTCAAAGTTTCAAACCACCGAATGAAATGCTAAAACCCAAAATGACCGATCGGATCGTTACAAGTGAGGGGATTTAATTCCTAAAGGAAATACCATTTCTGTTGGGCTTGGAACTTTTAATTCTTTATTTATTTTTTACTTTTTGCTGAAATTATTTTCGATCATAGTCTTTGAAACAATCTGCAAGCTAAATCTGTGAGCATTTACAAAGAAAAAAAGGACTAAACAATAGAAACATTACACAATGGTAGAGTGTCACGACCCAAAGCCCGACACGTCGTGATGGCGCCTATCATGGAACTAGGCCAGCCTCAACTCAATAATCCAACACCGTAAAGATATTTTTAAACAATAAATATGGAATCGACAATCCATTAAGGAACATTTTTGAAAACATAACAAAAATCCAAATTTCGATACAAGTGCCCAAAACTGGGTGTCACTAAGTGCATAGGCGTCTAGAGGAGAACATAGTCTATTACAATGTTTGAAGAAACAAACTGAAATGCGTCTAGAGATAAAGATGGAGAGTCAAGGCATGCAAACGTCGTACAGATACCTCGATAGTCTCCTAAAGCCTGAAGCCTCGATCAACGACAGCCACTAGGACCAAATGTGCCTGAATCTGCACACAAGGTGCAGGGGGTAACGTGAGTACACCAACTCAGTAAGTAACGAGTCAAAACTATGGACTGAAAGGTAGTGACGAACTCAACCGCAACTGAAATAATAGAAATGAATGTGCAGAAACGTAGGCATGCTTTCAATTTATTAGGAAGCTGAAACGGTAAACTAAAGCAGATATGAACAAGGTAAAGAATAGAACTATGCTACATCTACATGCCAATGCACATGTTTATGTGATCCACCATGCTGAATGTCTCATGTGCTCACACTCTTAAATACTCGTTCACTCAGTATTGTATATGGCCTGTACGGCCCGGGAAGATCCATCCCAGATTATATACATCTCTGACAACAGTCACTCAGTACTGAGGAAGGCCAATCCAGCCCTATGTAGAAGATCCATCTCCAGGTCACAATCATAACCTCATAACCACTCGGTACTTCCAAAGAAGATCCATCCCGAAATATATATATCATTGACCATCAGTCTCCAATACCGAGGACATAGGCCAATCCAGCCTCTTGGAGAAGATCCATCTCCAAATAATAATATCAATTGTGCTCACTAGGGGTGTGTACAGACTCCGGAGGGGCTTATTCAGCCCAGGCGCTATCACAAATCAATGCAGCCTCGATCAACATTTTGTTTGGTTGAAGATCGAACAAAGAAGGCAAATTTCCTAGGACTCGTTTCACCTGATTTTGGTCACTTGAGGGAAGATCTCTCCACCAATCTAGCAAAAGTGAAGGTATGCTACCGACCATGCCCAACCTGGGGACTTCGTGCCTCATTTTCTGCAAAACAAAAGATGGTTAGGCCCTTTCCCTCTCCAGGTTCGCCTATTTATACAACAATGATTAGCATATTGGCACTTACTTCTCCAAATTAATGCACACAATCGTGGTTGCGTCCGTTGGGATTATGGAAAACCCGATGGACTTTTGGGTGAGGCTTNTGACTTAGGAGCGCAATCGGAATTGAATTTGGAGGTCCGGTGTAGAATTAGGCTTGAATTGGCTAAGGTTGGATTTTGGTGAATTCCGGATGGTAGGTGAGATTTTGATCCGAGGGTCGGAATGGAATTCCGACAGTTGCAGTAGCTCCGTTAGGTGATTTTGGATATGCGTGCAAAGTTTCAGATCATTCGGAGGTGTTTAGGACGGGTTTTAGATCAAATGCAAGTTTCGGAAGTTTTAGTTTAACTTAGGCTTGAATCCGTGGTAATTCGATGGTTTTGATGTTAACGATAGTGTTTTGATGATTGGAACAAGTTTGAATAAGGTCTTGGGGTGTGTTGGTGCTATTGGTTGAGGTCCCGGGGGCCTCGGAGTGATTTCGGGTGGTACGGAGAATCTTGATGTTTGTTGCAGGTCTGGTGCACCTGGCTTCTGGTATTTCCGCATCTGCGGAAAAGGAGCCGCAGAAGCAGTTCCGCAGATGCGGCTAAGAGATCGCATAAGCGGTCCATGAGGGACCGGGGTAATTCCGCAAAAGCGGACGGGGTATCGCTTCAGCGGGTCCGCATAGGCAAAAATGAGGCCGCAGAAGCGGAATGGTGAGATCCGTAGAAGCGGATGGTTGGGCGCAAAAGCGGAAGGCCAAGGATTTAATGAAAAACCGCATAAGCGGTTACGGGACCGCAGAAGCGAAAATTTCTGAAGGGTTTTAATGAATCAGTGTTCGCGAACTTCAGAAGATAAGAAAACATTTTTACTCCTCCAAGAGAGCTTTTTGAGCAGTTTGAAGAGGGTTTTCAATGGGTATTGATTTGAGGTAAGTCTCTTGACTAGAAAACACCATTTTATGGAAGAATCAACACTCAAATTCATGAAAGTGGGTGGAAATTGTGAAGAACTAGGCATGGTTTTTGAAAACAAATTTTTAGGATTTGAAAGGCCATTTGAGCTCTGTTTTCGGTAAACTTTATATGTACGGACTCGTGGTGAGATGAGGAATCCGTTAGTGTGATTTTCGGAATTTTTCGAGAAGTGGGCCCGGGGCTCGGGTTTTACCAACTTCGTGAATTTTAGTACTTTTCGAGTATTTTTGATTGGGTTATGTTTCTTTAACCCATATTTATGTATTCGTTGTGATTTTGACTAGATTCGACGCGCGAGGAGGTCTATACGAAAGGAAAAGGCATTGCGGACCATTCTACGGCCGGTTAGAGGTGAGAAGTTGGTGTATATGATGGCCTGAGGGTTTGAAACCCCGGCTTATCACATTGTGACGCTATGTTAGGGCGTGACTCACACCCCATGGCAGGTGCGGGATTGGTTATGACTGGGGATTGAGACTTAGTCCATCCCGAACAAGAATGTTTCTATATTGGCGACTGATACGCACCCTGTATTGGATATATCTGGGCTTATTGCCGTGTTTGGGGCCTTGTGCCGATCTGTAGCATCCTTAGAGGATGAATGTCATTATGATAGCATGCTTTGTATAATCATTGATCTCAGTCCTGTGTTTAATCACTATTATGAAATGCTAAGTCACTTTTCCTGAAGTTGAATATCTAAAGTATATCCTTCTTAATAAATTGGAAATTGGGAAATTAATTGAATCTGTTACGTGACTCATATGCATGTTGTGGACTGAGTATGGATCGGGCTGCACGCTGCAGCGAATGATATGATTATATTGCGCTTGGGCTGAAGGAGCCCCTCCGGAGTCTGTACACACCCCCAGTGAGCGTCGTCGACGTTAAATGGATCGGGCTACACGCCGTAGCGGTCATGTGCATTGCATTGCATCCTTACATTATACTTGACTGATATATTTGAAGTTGTTTTGCTGTTGGTTCGTAGTTAAGTGTTGGACTGTTAGTTTTAGCTTTACTTTGTGGCATTTCGTGGATTTCTTATCTTCAGACATTTTATATGCTTATTACTCACGGAGTTGGTAGTACTCACCCCCTACTCCCTGCACCTTGTGTGCAGATTCAGGTACTTCGGAGCTTAGTTGAGCTAGCCGCTGGTTTCCAGAGTTCCAGGAGTGGTCGAGGTAGCTGCTATGACGTCCGCAGGACCCGACTCCTCTCTTATCCCTTTATTATTTCCGTACTTTAGAACATACTTATTTTGAGGATTCTTGACTCCGTATTAGTTAGAGGCTCTAGACTCATGACCCCAGGTCTTTGGGAGTTACAGTTTATGTCAGTATTTCGTATTGTTTTAATTGAGTATTTCAACTATGAGTATTAATATTTGATTTTAAGTATCTGATTAATTGGTTTTGAGCTTTGTGCTCGGGTTGAGAGAGTAAATGGTCGGGCTTGCCTAGCATTAGTGTTGGGCGCCATCACGACCGGGTTTGGGGTCGTGACATAATAAGTGAGATGACAGCAAGAAACGACCAGTAGGGGTCCCAATAGTATCGGCGCAAAGCCCTAACATGATATCTAACATGATTTACAACTTATTTACTTTATCACATAATGGAAACACGGATATCAACAAGAAAGAGTCACTAAACGGTGCCATGGAATGAACCAGGTCCTGATTCTTACGGTGCACGCTCGCACGCCCGTCACTTCGCATGTGCGTCGCCTCAATTAACCACATAACATGTAGTTCGGGGTCTCGAACCCTCAGAACCAAATTTGAAAGCATTACTTACCTCAAACCAAGCAAAAATCCTACTCCGCAATGCCCTTGCCTCTCAACTCGGCCTCCAAGCGCACCGAATCTAGCCACAAGAAATACAATACGATCAATATAGGCTAAAGGAAACAATTCCACAAGAAAAAAGCCAAATTATTACCAAATTCCGAAATCGGCTTAAACCTGGACCCCGAGCCCACGTCTCGGAATCCGACAAAAGTCACAAAACTCGAAACCCATTTCACTCAAGAGTCTAAACATACCAAATTTACTCAAATCCGAAAACAAAATCCCATTCAAAACCCCAAAATCATAACTTAAGAACACTTCATCTTCTTCCCCAATTTTCACCCCAAATAAAAAATTAGATGACAAAATTAAAGGTAGAATCATGGGATTTAACCAAAACCAAGTGAGAAACACTTACCCCAATCAACTCTCCAAAAATCCCTTCAAAAATTGCCCAAATCCTTGATCTCTAGCTCAAAATATGAAAATGGGCTCAAACCCTCAATTTTGAAATTTAATACTGCCTGCCCAGATTCCTTCTTCGCGAATACGGAAGTACCCTCGCGTTGGCGAAGCACAAGCTTCCTCTGACTATAAATCCCTTTTACGCGAACGCGACCTACCTCTCGCGAAAGCGAAGCTTTACTGAACCTTCTCATCATGAACGTGATCTCACTCTGGCGAATGCGTAGACCAAATGAACGGGGTCCCCAGCTGCCTCTTCTCTTCTTCGCAAACGCGACCCTGCTCTCGCGTTCGCGATGCACACGTAGACTATACCTTCGCGTTCGCATCCTCCTCTTCGCGAACGTGAAGAAAAAACTCTCACCACTGAGAAAAAACTCTTCGCGAATGCGAGGGTCCACTCGCGAATGCTAAAGAGGAAACCAGAAAAATGCAGTAGCAGATATCAACAATCTCACCAAGGCCGAAAATGTTCCGTTAACCACCCGAAACTCACCCGAGGCGCTCGGGACCTCAACCTAACATACCAACACATCCCATAACATCATACAAACTTAGTCTAACCTTCGAATCTCTCAAAACAACATCAAAACACCAAATCACACCCAGATTGAAGCCTAAGAACTTCTAAACTTCCAAATTTTAGAAACAATGTCGAAACCTATCAAACTGCATCCGAATGACATCAAATATTGCACACAAGTCATAAATGACACCACGAACCTACTCCAAGTTCCGGAAATCCAATCCGAACCCGATATCAAAATTTCCACTGCCAGCCAAAATTCCAACTTTCACCTATTCAAGCCTAATTCTACCATGGACCTCCTAATCACATTTTGGATGCGCTCCTAAGTCTAAAATCACCTAAAGGAGCTAACAGAACCATCAAAATTCAAATCCGAGATCGTTTACACATAAGTCAACATCCGGTCAACTTTTCCAACTTAAGCTTCGAAATAAGAGACTAATCCAAAACCATTCTGGACTCGAACCAACTAACCTGGTATACATAATATAGCTGTAGAACACAAAAGAAATAGGAAATGGGGGAACGCGACTATTAGAGGGTGTTTGGATGGGCTTTTAAGCTGGTCAAAATAGCTTTTAAGCTCTTTTTAGCTTTTTTCAGTGTTTGGCAAAGTCAAAAAGTGCTTAAAATAAGTTTAAAACCGCTTAAAACAAGCCAAAAGCAATAAGTTGGGCAACCCCAACTTATTGCTTTTTGGCTTAAAAGCTATTTCTGCTGAAAAGCCTATTTTTTTAAGCCAATCCAAACGGGCTCTAAGTCTCGAAACAATCAGCCAGGTCGTTACATAGAGAGAAGACGAAAGTAAATGGTGTTGCAAGCATCAGACAGTGTGAAGTGTAGAACACTTTAGAGAGAGGTAGAAAGAAAAGCAAAATGGTGCTGGCTGTTCACTTTGAGTTAGACGACATATTACTTACATAATGCTGCGAAAACTCTAAAATATCCTTGATTTGATTTATATTGACATTAAGCTAACAGGTCGAAGCCTCTTCTTTTCAGTATAATAAAAAATTTAAAGTTACAACCAACTTGCAAGCAGCTTGCAGTAGCAGCTTGCATTCTTCTATAAATAAAGGAGATTTCAGTTTATTATGTACATGAGTTTGAAGTTGAAAAATACATCAATCTCTCTCTATATACTTGTCTTCGATTTATTTACTTTACAGTTTTTATTTTATAACACATTATCAGCACGAGACTATGCCATTTTGAGCACTTACTTCAAATTTAATTTCTTTCAGTATTCATCTCTGATGTAAGGTGACGCTCTTACGTTTGTGGTTAGATCTTGTTCATTCCGAGCATCATAAGGCAGATTATATCCTTGAGGTGGTGAGCTTTTCTTCTTGGCAGTAGTGATGTGGATATCACTTACGCCTGGAGTGGCCAAATTTGTGTTAAATAATTTGAGCCTTTTGCTTATATTTAGTTTAATATCATTATCATCGCTTGCTTGGTTATATGCTACGTATACAGTACCTATGTTGGTATTTGTTTTCATCTTTATTTTCTTAATAAAGGATTATAAGTGGATAACATTGTTAGATTCACTTAAACTCCAGCAGAGTTTGCAAGAGAAATACAACCACCAGAAGTAGTTATGTTTCGTATATCTCATTGTAACTAAATTTTGTTAACCACCAGAAATGGTATATGCCTCTGACCACCAGAAGTGATAATTTAGGCTTTCTATAGTTACAATTGAAGATAAGCCAGAGAAATATTCTTTATATTACATGCATGCCTCAATTTGCTCCTTAAGTAGTATAATCGTAAAAGAGGTTCTAAGACGGCACACAATTTGGTATGATTAATGCATGTTTAGATAATTATGTTTCGTTCCCTGAAGGATGAGAACTTTTGATAAATATTAATCCATTCCCCGAAGTGAATGTGACAATATTAATAAAGCTCATAAATATCAACGTTCTCTTGATGTAAATATATTACAATTCACCTCCAGAAGAGATAATATGATTGAGAGAATATATTACTCAATATTTCGTATTTTAAATTTGCTCCTGAAGAAGTAACACAATTGACATTTCCTCCTGAAGTAGGAAAATATGATGAAGAGGTATTTTCTTGTGCTTAAACAATTGTTTTATATTGTTTATTTGAATATGATTTTCTCTCATGATATCAGAAGTGTCTGAGCAATATTTGATAGTACAAAATGTATCAACAACTCCTAAGAGCTAACTGTTTGTCTAGAAGACACATGACACCAGTAGTGTCTAAATATTAAATTGTGGATAATAAATGAAGGCTCTCGAAGAGTTTATATACAAATTTGTCATTCATATATATGATTATGGTCAAAACATATGTTGTATTAAACCTGAAGTTTACTAATACAAATGACTATCATATTGAGACTACAAATGGTTGGAAGATTAAAAATCTTCATGTTTCCACAATCATGGGGGAGGGGGGGGGGGAATAATATGTATGTGAGAAGTTACCCACCTTATTCTTCAATTTGTACTATATCATGTATCATAGTAAACCAGAAATTTACTAATACAAAAGTAGCCACAGTAAATCAGAAGTTTACTAATGCAAAAGTTTATGCCATAGTAAACCAGAAGTTTACTAAGAGATAGCACATGCCATGATAAACTTGAAGTTTTCATTTGCTATTTTTAAATGAGCTATTTGAGAATTCAGATAAGCATATACTGAAGAACTAGAAGATTCCTCAAGAATTCTCTTGTGTTGCTTGTTCTCATAATAAATTGATTATACCAGCTAAAGTTGGGTCAAAGACCCCTGAATTCTAGAATATATAAAAAGTGAAATATTGGCCCATTCACCTATCATGTGAACCATTTATAGACGCATATATGATATGCTTACATGTGTGTTTATTGTCAACCTACAGTTTGGCATTAATTGATTTTTTCAATTTAAGAGCATAATTTTCAGATTATGAAATCAAGACAGTTCATCTTGATAGTGCTGGTTTATATCCAAGCTGGTTTTGCATTGAGTACCTCCTATTAATGGCTAAACAATTGCTTATGAGAACAAAGTTTCATTTGTGTTGGTCTAAGATTTTCTAAATTGCATACAACAGCACTTGTATGCATCNCGACGGAATTTCGCCGGACTCCATCTGTTCCGCGCCTCCCATTGCCGGAGATGGACCCTTCAACTACCGAAAAATCTACCGGAGGAGCACCGGGGAAGAACTGACTGCCATTGTTGATCTGCTGAAGACAAATGTTGTCACAATCAAAGGTAAGAAAAGAGAAGATGAATTAGCGAAACGAAAAAGTTTCCTCAGAATTTCTCTCTCAGATGAACAATGAAGATATGAGAAATGAATGCCTCAACCCACCTTTATAGGCAACATAAATGGCTTTTGCGAAGCCCAATAGCCATCATTAACTGCATGACCAACCGTAAAACGGTTCGATTCTGTCATAGCAATTGTCATTATGACGAGTTCCGCAAAGCGGCTTCTCAGCCATCCGCCAGCATACCGCCGTCAGAACAATCGCCACACATGCGAACACTGAAAGAATGAGCCGTACGCCGTTAAAATTTTGGACTTGACCAAATACGTACCCGGCGCATACTCATTCCCCACGGCCATCTCCAATATACGAAAGGCTACGCCCATCCTCAGTATATGAAAGGCTACGGCCATCCCCAGTATATGAAAGGCTACGGCCATCTTCAATGTATGAAATCTACGGCCATCCTCTGTATATGAAAGGCTACGGCCATCCTCAGTATATGAAAGGCTACGACCATCTTTAATGTACGAAAGGCTACGGCCATCTCCAACGTGTAAACGACTAAGGCCACCGCCGCCAATAAGTCGACCCCCTTATTCGAGTTGTTTTCAAATCACAATCGATGAAGTCCGCTCATCGAGCTCGGCCGAAACACGACCCCGATAAGCGGAGGGACTAACTGTATGGGTCAGAATTCGACCCCACGATAATTAGCGAGGCTAATCCCGTTAATAGCTAATTCACGATTAATTAGTGGCACGACCACTCAGAATTGACGACGCTCAACCCGTCCCTGGCTCGGTCAACAAAGGCCCCGGCCTATCCACCACTAGAAAGGCGAGACCTCAACGTGGTCACGGCCACTGAGAGACAGCTCACGAAGCCCACAGCTATAAATACCAAGAGAAGGGACCCCAGAAAGGGGGGCTTCTTGACCACTAGTGAGAGGAGAGAGAAACAAGAAAATATACCCCTCTTATGGGAAGAGGAAACACCATTGTAAGGCTCTGAAACTCTTCATGGAGAGGCAGACCAAACAAATATTATCAATAAAGGTTTCCAATGCTTCTCCCCCTAATTCTGAGTTCTTGTTTTCATTTCATTCAATTGGTCAAACGGATTATTACGATTTGCTATGATTATCCCGGGATTTATTTATATTGTTTTGTACTCGTAAGATGTGTAACATTTTTTGAGCAAACAATGTTTACATCATGTTGAATACTAATAAAATATAAAAAAGACAAGCTTTGAATTGCTTATTTGTTGTTTTTATACTCCATACAGATATAATAGCATTAGTATTATTTGTGAAAACATAAAAATAACGAAGTTTAATATTAAAGTAAAATACTTTAATATTTGCTTTCAAGGAAAAGAAATAAAGAATAAAGCTAATTGACCTTAAATTGTATGCTTCTCTAAAAATCATATTAACTAAATTCATGTGGAGATTGGATAAATCTAGACTGTTAAATGTGGTGCGTGAAGATTTACTATCTAAATTCATTTGAAGATTTCTTTTTGCCTTCTTTTCAAATATATCACAATTTTGTTACAATTTTCTTGATTTTTTATTTCTTATTAAGTGTGTTTAATATTTGCAAGACATTGACTAATTCGAAGTCCTACTATATAGAATTCCTTAAATAGGAGCATTTCCTATTGAAATTTTTTAGTCTCAGAGCTCGAACTTGAAGCTTCTGATTAAGAATAGTATCTTATCTATCTCACTACAGTCCTAGATAATAATTCTCAATTTTCTTAGGTCCCGTTTGGCCATAAGTTTTGCCAAAATAAATTTGGGATTTATTTTCAAAATTCATGTTTGGCCATAAATTTTGCCCATATTTTGGCCAAATTCCAAATCTCAAATCTCAAATCCCAAAATCAGCTACTGAACTGATTTTGGGCCAAAATCCCAAAACTTAGGAATTATATACATGTTTTTCCAAAATAAAGTTGGAAAATATGTTTTGAAAACGTATGTCCAAACACATTTTCATCTTCAAACCAAACTTCACCCAAATCAGATTTTTCAAAATAAATTTGGGATCTATGGCCAAACGCGAGCTTATTATATTTTCTATTTGTGGTAAGCTTTAAAAAAAGAATAATTGCTAAGCGCAATAAAATTTTGAAAAAATAATACTAGCAGTAAAATTCTTCCATTTAACTACTCCGTTTCAGAAGAAAAAGTTGTCAGAATACCGAAGCGTACGATGAATCTACCCAGCAATAAAAAAATTTCTTATACTATTGTTATGATCAAATTTAGACCGTAGGATTAAGTGGTGATGGGATAGATCATCAGTAAGGTGGGACCCAAAAGTTTGAGATGTGTAGTAGCTGTCCACAGCTGAGCTGAGCTCAAAAGACAAATCCACAACTACATGTGCAATTTAGTGAAACTGACCACATTGTACTAACCTGTACCTGCTAATGATCAATCTTGTTTTTTAAACAAAAAGAGATGTGATAGAGAGAAAAAGGTGGGAAAAAGGACACTATTTTCTTGATTTGGTATTTAACATTTGAGTTATCAATGGGGCCTTGCTAATTTGAAGATACCTAAATTTTCATTTTTTTTCCGTTAGATGTCCGTAGGGATGGCAAACGGTGTGGTGCGGTTGCAGGGTAAACTCGCGTAAACCCGCAAGTATTTCAACCCCCCCCCCCCCCCACGCCTCAAATAGCATTTCCACCGGCGTTTACCTGCCCCACACCAACACTAGCATCCACCTGCCCCGCCCCCACCTCGCATAAGTTTTTTTTTTCTTTTCATTTTGTTAGTTTTTTTTTCTTTTGAGATTTTGGATGGAATTTTCAGTCTAATAAAAACAAATGCAAGATCTTTTCTTGATTATTGTAAAAACCGCAAATCACCCCTTTTAATGTATTATTATTCATTGTAAAGTAGTCGTATTTTACATTATAATTGTTTCTATTAATATTAATCTCTATATTATTATCTCCTTTTCTCCACCTCTTTATTTTATCATTCACGATATATTAATTTTTGCTCTAATCTTATCACGAAATTGCAAGCAAGTATTCAACTCTTTGTCTATACATATTTAAAAAATTAAAAAATAGCCGTATAAAAAATATATAGCTGAAGTAGGCATAGTTGGGCTCCAATGCGGGTACCGGATACCGGGTGGGAAACCAAAAAAAATATATATATCAGGTAGAAAAAGAATACAAGAAGAACCAACGGATTCGTTAAAATATCATGGTATAACCAGTTTTCACACTGGTCAATGAAAAATAGCCAGCGTTTATCAAGTCAATGAAAAATAGCCACTATTTTGCTGCAACAGGGACCGGTCCAGTATAATATACGGGAGTTCTGGTGCATTTGTGTACGAACGCCAGCATATTATGCTGGACCGGTATACTTTGCTAACTCCTGTAAAATTTGCGGGAGACTGGAGCACCAGTGCTCCAAACTCCAGTATATTATACTGGACAATTATACTTGCTGGAACTCCCGCAAAATTTGCGGGAGTTCCAGCATAATTATGCTTGAACTCCCGTAAAATTTGCGGGCGTATTTTTCCGGATTTTGAACAGTGTTTTCGCTCAGATTTAAAGTGGTTAAATTTCGATGACTTTTGAAACTTGGCTATTTTTCAACGACCAGTGATAAATCTGACTATTTTTGAATTTCTCCCAACTAATTCATACACTTCTTTCATTTTGTGAATGTGATGTTAAAAAATTAATATTGTGATCATTAGCTGAAAAAAGTTTCAAAATGTTTCCCAATAATGAACTTCATTTCTCTAAGATAATTTGAAATACTAAATTTGGTTAAGAATTTTAAATAGCTTTTACTATTTTGATTAGAAAGTTTACGCAATTTTATGTCACGACCCAATTTCCAAACTCGGTCGTGATGGCGCCTCTCGTGAAGACAAGGCCAGCCAACTAACCCAAATTCTTTCACTTTAACAATTATTAAACATAAATGAATAGATAAATACAGCTTAACGACAATAATAACCAGTATTGACAACCCAACACAACCCGACCAGGGTATCACAAGTCACGAGCATCTAAGAGGTAGGAACATGACTACAGGGTCATATATATATAAAATGAAATCTGGAATCCAAAAGATGAAGTCCGGTGCCGCGAACGCTGGCGGTCACCTTGCTCAGCTACATCAGTATTACCTTCGGTCCGCTAATCACCCGCTACCGGGTGAACAATACCTGAAACTGCACGCGAGGTGCAGGGAGTAAAGTGAGTACTTCCAACTCAGTAGTAATAAGAGTAAATAATAACTGAGAGACAAGAAATCACGTAAGAGCACTCCATCATGCTATATAGGACGGTACAACCCTTTGAAAAAATAGTAAAACCGTAAAAAATCCTTTAGAAATATCTGACTCAGTTTAAAAACCTCTTTTGAAAATATCCTTTTCCAACATTCATGCAAATGAATGCGCAATCAGATAGTGTAAGTCCGCACATAAGTCAGCCCCTCGGGCACAACACTCCACTAACAATTAACACCAGGGCGTCTGGTAAACAATGCAAGATGTAGCATGAATGCCAATAAAATGAGAGTGCTGAATGTCATGACACGTATTACAAACAGGAACCAATGCATGAATGCAATGCAATGCATATGACCGCTGCGGCGCGCAGCCCGATCCATTTGGGTACCCGCGCTCACTGTGGGGGTTCAGACTCCGGAGGGGCTCCTACAGCCCAAGCGCAATATCATCATAGTATCGCTGCGGCATGCAGCCCGATCCATCCTCAGTCCAGAACATGCAAATGAGCCACTCGGGCAATGTCAAGTAATAGCTTTTAACTCAAAACATCAGAAAAATGCAATTTAAGTCTTTAAACTTTAACAATATGACTGCACATTTTAAAACAGGGTTTAACTCAGGACGGAAATCATTTAATATGCTAAGTGTCATGAAAACAGTGATAATAATCCCTAAAGAATTCAAATAATCGGCACGAAGCCCAGAACATGGCAATCAACCTAAATCACGATAGTATCAAGCAGGTTTCAGTCAATTACGCAGTAAAATCAACAATCGGGACGGACCAAGTCGCAATCCCCAACGGTGCTCTACCCCACGCTCATACCTGGCGTGCAAGTTACCACAATACAACACTATGATGTGCGAATCCGGGGTTTCAAACCCTCAGGATATCATTTACAAGTATTACTCACCTCGAACCGGTGAAATCCCTAGCTCGCGACGCCTTTGCCCCTCGAATCGGCCTCCATGCGCGTCGAATATAACCAAAATCAGAGCGAATACATCACAATATGCTAAGGGAACAATACCCAATCGAAAACAATCGAAAATTAGCAAGAATCTCGAAACTAGCAAAACCCGAGCCCCGAGCCCGCTTCTCAAAAAATTACGAAATTTACATCACCGGATTCCTCGTCTCGCCACGAGTCCATACATACCAAGAACTCCCAAATCCGAGCTCAAATGACCTATCAAATCCCAATTTGAAATATCAAAAACTCAAGCCCAAGTTCATCAATTTTTAGGCTTAATTCCATGAATTTCTAGGTAAATTTCACATAATAATCATGTTTTTAACTCAAAAATCTTACCTCCAACAAACTCCAGTCGAAACCATCTTCAATTGCTCCCAAAAAGCTCCCAAGATGTTCAACAATGGAAGAAAATGGACCAAGCTTCGCGGATGAAATAATATAAAACCCTTCTGCCCAGCTACAGTGTTTTCGCAATTCCCAGCAAAACCTTCGCATTTGCGAAGCTACAGTGTTTTCGCAATTCCCAGAATAACCTTCGCATTTGCCAAGCTACTGTGTTTTCGCAATTCCCAGAATAACCTTCGCATTTGTGATGCTACAGTGTTAAACCAGAACCAGCAATATCAAATTTCTCCAAAATGATCCGAAACCACCCCGAAACTCACCCGAGGCCCCCGGGACCTCAACCTAAAGCACGGACATATCCCATAACATCATTCAAACTTGTTCCAATCATCAAAACACATCAAACAACGCTAAAACCATCAAATCACATCGGATTCAAGCCTAAGTTCTTCAAAAACTTTCGAAATGCACTTTCGATCAAAAACCCGACCAAACGACGTCCGAATGACCTGAAAATTTGCACACATATCCAAAATCACCTAACGAAGCTACAACAACTCTCGGAATTCCATTCCGACCCTCGGATCAAATTCTCACCCATCAACCGGAATTCGCCAAAATACTAACCTCGCCAATTCAAGCCTAATTCTACACCGGGCCTCCAAAATCACTTCCGATCACACTCCTAAGTCACAAATCACTTCTCGGAGCTAACCGAACCAACGGAAATCACATCCGAGCCCTCTAACTCATAAGTCAACGTCCGGTTGACTTTTCCAACTTAAGCCTTCTTAAAAGAGACTAAGTGTCTCATTTCTTATCAAAACCAATCCGAATCAACTCTAACTCACCACATACCGGTAATGAAACATGAAGAAGTAATAAATGAGGAAAATGGGGCAGTAATACCTGATACGACGGGTCGGGTCGTCACATCCTTCCCAACTTAAACCAACGCTCGTCCAGAGTTGTCCTAGAAGCTGACCAACAGCTGAATAACTTTACCAAGCATATACCCGTGGTGATCTCACGTCACCCTATCTCATATAGGTCCGACATCACAATATAGCCGAAATCTCACAGTCCATTTAAACCATAAACCGTAGAACCACATTGCACTTTCCGAAATCATACACAATATCAGAACCTCACATCTATACCCAGAATAAACCCGAACCAGCTTTAATAACCCATACTTGCAACCTCAAGTGAAATCATATGATATACCACATAATCCAAACACCCGAAACGATAGCCTCTATTTACAGCAGTTGCCCATAATAACCAAATACCGATAGAAAACCTTTTATTAGCTAAAGTCTTATTCCAACACTTCCATATACTGCCAACAACAAATGAAACACGCGATAAACCGTAACCATTCCTCAGATCAACCATTCATGAAGCCACTTCCCTTTGACTAATATCACAACAGATTTCCGGGCCATACCTTGATATTATCTCTGTAACAAGCTGCAATCATTCTGTTCGTATTCTTTAATGACTCTAAGGATCACCTCGAATCCAACACACCACTCTGGTGATATGATACCTCAATACAGGCCTAAGCCACAACTTGCATAATACGCGTACCAACAAGAAACGACCTGAATATACTCAAATCATGAAAATAACTCAAACAAAAGAGCTGTACTTCAAGCTCATCAATACCATTACAACACAAGGCTGAGACCCCGTCTCACATCATAGAAATAGAACACCTGAATCTACCCCGAAAGGTCATAACTCAACGCAGCCTCGCTACAATGCGCGATCCTATCCAAACACTATTACACATGGAGCACCTCAAGACACTGTGATCAAAATTCGACAGCCACACACAATTTGATGTCTGAAACTAAGGCAATTCATTGCACCCACGGTGAAATAAACAACATACGACACGCCACCTGATAGGTCATAACCCACACTCCATTTACCGAGCAACATCCGATTACTCTTCCCGCTCGACTTCCACTATGAATCCCCAATAGATCTGCACCACGTGTGCCCATAATCAACAAATCATAACGCCTCACAGCACAGAAAAAGCAACTCATAGATCTCCCCAGATCACTAACAAGTTCAATAACGATCGAATCCACCTGTCCCTCAACAATACAACTCAAGACTAACCAAGCTAACTCAAGCTAAATACGTAGCCACATTGGCCTGCCAACGAACTCAATACCAAGAAGCCTGAAGCTACTCCTTCCACTACTATAACTCCTGCCAGAGTCGTACGATACGGTGCCCGACACCAAATAAATACCGAAATCCGCCATCTCACCCGGCGACATGCCCGGCCACAAAAAAATGCATTCGAAAAGTCACTCAATACCGGAACTGAATCAATGGTAGAAACCTCTGCACTGACATCCATCACGAATGCCCCATTAAGAAAAGCAATCCTTCTCAGCCGTCCGCTGCATCTTTTGAAATATATACNGAAGAACAGAAGAAAAACTAAGAGAAAAATAAAAATCAAAATTAAATAACAAAATTAAACAATTAAGAAGGAATTAAAGTTACCAGAAATGAGATGCTCTGATGATTAATCGCGACTAAGCAGATGAGTTCGTGCAATTTTAGTGATGAACAGTGATTTTTAGGGCTTTGAGAGTACAGAGATCGAAAAGTTCAAATGGAGGGCCACAGGTCCTATTTATAAAAAAAGGGCCTGGGCCCCAGCTGACTTACCCACCGCGAAATTGGTATTGCGGTCCGCATTACACAAGATCATGCAAGTTTGAGAAGGCAACCACTGCGGACCGCACAAAATATAATGCGGCCGCAATGGTCCACCGCGGACCGCACAAAATGTAATGCGGCCGCGGTGGCAAACTTCAGAGAGTTGGTTTTCATCATCAACCATCAGTGCGGTCCGCACTGATTTTGTGCCCCCGCACTAAGTTCTTTGCGGCAACACAAAATGTAGTGCGGTCCGCACAGCAAACTTCACAGACTTGATCAATTCTTTTCCACTTTGTCCTGCACTGCATCAACCCAATCCTGTAGCATCTCACAACCAGTCAGTCCAAAAATAAATCCTATACTACAATGAAAATCAAAGAAAAATGAAAAGAAAAACACATGGGTTGCCTCCCAAGAAGCTCCTGATTTAACGTCGCGACACGACGTATGTTACCACCAAATCACTTTAGATGAAGAAGTGCCACCACGTGGCTGTCATCAATTTTTCCCAGGTAGTGCTTGACCCTGTGCCCATTGACTCTGAATACCTCCCCATTTTTGTTCTTCAAATCAAGTGCACCAAACGGAGTCACAAACACCACTTCAAAAGGTCCACTCCATTTTGACTTGAGCTTTCTCGGAAACAAACGTAACCGAGAGTTGAACAAGAGAAACAAATCACCCACTTTGAACTCCTTGCCACGAGCATATTTATCATGAAGGTACTTCATATTGTCCTTGTACAAGGATGAACTGGAGTAGGCATGGAATCGGAATTCATCAAGTTCATTAAGCTGCTCCACACGAAGATTTGCTGCCACATCCCATTCAAGGTTCAATTTCCTCAAAGCCCACATGGCCTTGTGCTCTAACTCAACCGGTAGATGGAGAGCTTTCCCAAACACCAACCGGTACGGAGACATACCAATCGGAGTCTTGTAAGCAGTCCTGTAAGCCCATAGAGCATCATCCAACTTCTTAGACCAATTGGTCCTATTTGCATTGACCGTTTTAGATAGAATACTCTTGATTTTCCTGTTTGAGACTTCTACTTGGCCACTCGCTTGAGGATGATAAGGAGTAGAAACTTTGTGGTTGACACCATACTTTGCAAGCAAGGTGTCAAAAGATCTATTGCAAAAGTGCGACCCCCCATCACTTATGATAGCACGAGGAGTGCCAAACCATGTAAAAATGCTCTTTTTGAGAAATGCAACCACACTCCTAGCTTCATTGTTGGGCAAAGCCACGGCCTCGATCCATTTTGAAACATAGTCAACTGCCACTAGAATGTAGGTGTTCCCGCACGAGCTTACAAATGGGCCCATGAAATCAATACCCCACACATTAAAAATATCCACTTCAAGAATGGTGTTGAGGGGCATCTCATCTTTCGAAATACCACCCGCTCTTTGACATTCGTCACACCTCTTCACAAGATCAAGATCACTTACATCTTTATACAAAGTTGGCCAATAAAACCCATAACTCAGAACCTTCGAAGCTGTCCTCGTCCCGCCATGATGGCCACCATAGGGAGAGGAATGACAAGCTTCTAAGATACTCAACTGCTCTTCCTCAGGGACACGCCTCCGGATCACTCCGTCGGTGCAAATCTTTAATAAGTACGGCTCATCCCAATAGAAATCCCTACTCCAGTTCATCCTTGTACAAGGACAAGATGAAGTACCTTCATGATAAATATGCTCGTGGCAAGGAGTTCAAAGTGGGTGATCTGGTTCTCTTGTTCAACTCCCGGTTACGTTTGTTTCCGCGAAAACTTAAGGCAAAATGGAGTGGACCTTTTGAAGTGGTGTTTGTGACTCCGTTTGGTGCACTTGTGTCACGACCCAATTCCCATACCCGGTCGTGATGGTGCCTCTCGTGAAGACAAGGCCAGCCAACTAACCCAAATCCTTTCATTAACAATTATTAAACATAAATGAATAGAAGATACAACTTAATGGCATTAGAAATTGTTAAATTACTACCCGACCGGGGTGTCACAAGTCACGAGCATCTAAGAAGTAGGAACACAACTACAGGGTCATATATATATATATATAAAATAAAATCTGGAATCCAAAAGATGAAGTACGGTGCCGTGAACGCTGGCGGTCACCTTGCTCAGCTACATTAGTAATACCTTCAGTCCGCTAATCACCCGCTACCGGGTGAACATTACCTGCAATTGCACGCGAGGTGCAGGAAGTAAAGTGAGTACTTCCAACTCAGCGGTAATAAGAGTAAATAATAACTGAGAGACAAGAAATCACGTAAGAGCACTCCATCATGCTATATAGGACAGTACAACCCTTTGAGAAAACAGTAAAAACCGTGAAAAATCCTTTAGAAAGTATCTGGCTCAGTTTAAAAACCTCTTTTGAAAATATCTTTTTCCAACAGTCAAGCAAATGAATGCGTAATCAGATAGTGCAAGTCCGCACATAAGTCAACCCCTCGGCCACAGCACTCCACTAACAATTAACACCAGGGCGTCTGGTAAACAGTGCAAGAAGTAGCTTGAATGCCAATGAAATGAGAGTGTTGAATGTCATGACACGTATTACAAACAGGAACCAATGCATGAATGCAATGCAATGCATATGACCGCTGCGGCTGCGCAGCCCGATCCATTTGGGTACCCGCGCTCACTGTGGGGGTTCAGACTCCGGAGGGGCTCATACAGCCCAAGCGCAATATCATCATAGCATCGCTGCGGCGTGCAGCCCGATTCATCCTCAGTCCAGAACATGCAAATGAGCCACTCGGGCAATGTCAAGTAATAGCTTTTAACTCAAAACATCAGAAAAATGCAATTTAAGTCTTTAAACTTTAGCAATATGACTGCACATTTCAAAACAGGGTTTAACTCAGGACTGAAATTATTTAATATGCTAAGTGTCATGAATACAGTGATAATAATCCCTAAAGGATTCAAATAATCGGCACGAAGCCCAAAACATGGCAATCAACCCAAATCACGATAGCATCAAGTAGGTTTCAGTCAATTACGCAGTAAAATCAACAACCGGGACGAACCGTCACAATCCCCAATGGTGCTCTACCCCACGCTCATACCTGGCGTGCAAGTCACCACAATACAGCACTATGATGTGCAAATCCGGGGTTTCAAACCCTCAGGATATCATTTACAAGTATTACTCACCTCGAACCGGTGAAATCCCTAGCTCGCGACGCCTTTGGCCCTCGAATCGGCCTCCACGCGCGTCGAATCTAACCAAAATCAGAGCGAATACATCACAATATGCTAAGGGAACACTACCCAAACGAAAACAATCGAAAATTAGCAAGAATCTCGAAACTAGCAAAACCCGAGCCTCGGGCCCGCTTCTCAAAAAATTACGAAATTTACATCACCGGATTTCTCGTCTCGCCACGAGTCCATACATATAAAATTCACCAAAATCGGGGTCCATTTGACCACTCAAATCCCTAGTTTAACTTTCTTAAGTTTCAAGCCCTAACCTCCATTTTTACCCTTTATTTCCTTGGATTTTTCAGTGTTAATCCATGTTTATACACAATAATATCATAATCTAAGTCCAAGAATCCATACCTGATGATAGCCCTCGAAACCCTCTTCAAAAATCGCCCAAAATCTCCTTAGTCTGAAGTCCAAAATGTTTTTCTTTCAAAAATTCGCGAAGATGATTAATTTCACTTAACTGCCAGGCATTTCGCTTCTGCGGTTCCAGTACTGCTTTTGCGCCTTCCGCTTATGCGTTCAACGTCCACTTTTGCAGACCTTTCACTTAAGGCAACCTTTCACTTCTGTGGTCCCCAATCACATCTGCGGGACCGCTTAAGCGATCCAAATGCTCCGTTTCTGCGGAACCTGACCAGGGTTCCAAATTCCGCTCCTGCGAGGCCTAGCTCGCTTCTGCGAGGCCGCCTATGCGGTCCTCCTTCCGCTCCTGCGGAATCTGGCAAGGGCCAAGACTTCCGCTTCTACGTATCTTCCAATTGCTTCAGCGAGACCACACCTGCGGTCCCATAACCGCAGGTGCGAAACCAACAGATACCAGCAAGGTTGAACCTGTAATTAACTCCAAAAACCTTCCGTTTGACCACCCGAATTCACCCCGAGGCCCCC
This sequence comes from Nicotiana attenuata, assembly GCF_001879085.1. Lineage (NCBI taxonomy): Eukaryota > Viridiplantae > Streptophyta > Magnoliopsida > Solanales > Solanaceae > Nicotiana > Nicotiana attenuata. Next base: position 271,495 of record NW_017670706.1, on the reverse strand, counting down.
GGGACCTCAACCAAAAATACCAACACATCCTAATACCTTATTCAAACTTGTTCCAATCCTCAAAACACTTCAAACAACGCTAAAACCATCAAATCACATCGGATTCAAGCCTAAGTTTCTTAAAAACTTCCGAATTACGCATTCGATCAAAAACCCGACCAAAACACCTCCGAATGACCTGAAATTTTCCACACATATCCAAAATCACCTAACGGAGCTACTTCAACTCTCGGAATTCCATTCCGACCCTCGGAACAAAATCTCACCTATCCACCGGAATTCGCCAAAATGCCAACTTTGCCAATTCAAGCCTAATTCTACTCCGGACCTCCAAAATCACTTTCGATCGCACTCCTAAGTCACAAATCACCTCCCGAAACTAACCGAATCACCGGAATTCACATCCGATCCTTCTAACTAATAAGTCAATGTTCGGTTGACTTTTCCAAATCAAACCTTCCTTAAAGAGACTAAGTGTCTCACTTCTTATCAAAACCAATCCAAATCAACTCTAACACACCACATACCGATAACGAAACATAAGGAAACATAAAATGGGAGAAACGAAGCAGTAACACCTGAGACGACGGGTCGGGTCGTCACAACTTGATTTGAAGAACAAAAATGGGGAGGTTTTCAGAGTTAATGGACACAGGGTCAAGCACTACCAGGGAAAAATTGATGACAGCCACGTGGTGGCACTTCTTCATCTAAAATGATTTGATGGTAACATGCGTCGTGCCGCGACGTTAAATCAGGCGCTTCTTTGGAGGCAACCCATGTGTTTTTCTTTTCATTTTTCTTTGATTTTCATTGTAGTATAGGATTTATTTTTGGACTGACTGGTTGTGAGATGCTACAGGATTGTGTTGATGCAGTGCAGGACAAAGTGGAAAAGAATTGATCAAGTCTCTGAAGTTTGCTGTGCGGACCGCACTACATTTTGTGAGGCCGCAAAGAACTTAATGCGGGGGCATAAAATCAGTGCGGACCGTACTGATGGTTGATGATGAAAACCAACTCTCTGAAGTTTGCCACCGTGGCCGCATTACATTTTGTGCGGTCCGCGGTGGACCTTTACGGCCGCATTATATTTTGTGCGGTCCCCAGTGGTTGCCTTCTCAAACTTGCATGATCTTGTGTAATGCGGACCGCAATATCATTTTGTGCGGTCCGCGGTGGGTAAGTCAGCTGGGGCCCATGACCTTTTTCTATAAATAGGACCTGAGGCCCTCCATTTAAACTTTTTGATTGCTTGACTCTCAAAGCTAAAAATCACTGTTCATCACTGTCACTCCCTAAAAATTGCACGAACTCAACTGAATTGTTGGGATTAATCATCAGCGCATCTCATTTCTGGTAACTTTAATTCCTTTGTAGTTGTTTAATTTTGCTATTTTCTTTTGACTTTCAATTTTCTCTTAGTTTTTCTTCTTTTCTTCCCATTTTTCTTTCAATTTGTAGCTTAGGTTAGTTAACCCTGTTTTACTTAGGCATAATTAGATAAAACACTGAAGCAACACCTAGGGAATCATTGTTAGGTAAAAATTTGGACAAAAAAATGGACAAAACATTGAACCCTAGGTTGGTGCTGCTGCTGGGCACTCAGTGCGGACCGCGATGGATTTTGTGCGGTCTAGCTGCTCATGATAATAGAGAGACACACTGTCACTCTTTCTTGTTCATTTCAAATCTTTTCTCCTTCCTAAACTTTCCACACCTTTCATTCTTTGCTTTTATTGAATCCCTTCATTATTTTCCTCATTGAATATTTTTTTGTCTTTTTGATTTTCTTGCTTTTTCATTGCCTTTCCTTTTCTTCATTTTGTACCTTTTACCACTTTGTTGCAATTCTCGTCTCTCCCCCCAAACTTATACGTTTGCCATGTGCTAAGGGAAGATCGGGTGCCAAGAGAGGGTATCTTTAGAACGGGTAAAGGCTTGTAGCGTGGTTCTTTGGAAGAAAAAGTTCCAAGGCTCAAAAGGGCCGACTAGGGATTTTATTATTGGTAGGCTATGGAAGTGTTCAAGATATCATTCGGATCAAGGAGAGCCTATAATCACGTCTCAAGTCAAATTACACTTAGGATTTCGCCTAGACAAATATTCAGGGCAAGTTCTAGACCAAAGGCTCGGTACTTGGACTTGCAATTGAAATTCTCACCACACAAGCTTTGGGATTGCTAAAGAAACGGAGTCGGGGACCCACAACAACCTTAGATAAGATTTGAGCAACACAATGGTCCCGAAAACCACTTGATGAGTATCGGCCAACACAAGAGTCTCAAGGTCACAACTTTCACATCCTACACACAACGATTTGTTTTTGACCATGGGATCAAAGACAAATGTGTTAGGCCCAAGTGAAGCTTTGTGTAACGACCCGACTGGTCGTTTTGAGTGATTGCACCCGGCTCAGCAGTTTGAGGTTGCGAGCAGCTTCACATTATGTATATCGACTTCGTGCATGGTTGAATTCTGTTATTGGATGATTCAGAGTCAAATTGGAAGAAGGAAACTAGCTTTGGAAGTTTAAACGGTGAGAATTTGACCGGAATTGGACTTTTGGATAAACGGCCCCAGAATGGGTCGTGGATGATCTCAACAGCTTCGTATGGTGATTTTGGACTTAGGCGCGCGTCCGGATTTGGATTTGGAGGTCCGTAGGGTAAATTGAGGCATTTCGGCGAAAGTTGGAAAAGTTGAAGTTTGGAAAATAGAGAACTTTGACCCATAGTTGACTTTTGTGATATCGGGGTCGGAATGCGATTCCGAGAGTTGGAGCAGCTTTGTTATGTCATTTTGGATTTGTCTACAAAATTTGGCGTTATTCCGAGTTGAATTGATAGGTTTCGGCATGTGATTTGATATTTGAAGATTTGGAAATTCATAAGTTTGATTTTTGGTTTGATTCGTTGTTTCGGTGTTGTTTGATGTGATTTGAAACCTCGAGCGAGTCCTTCTTAGGTTATATGACCTGTTTGTGTGATTAGACGGGGTCCCGGGAGCCTCGGGTGTGTTTCGGATGGGCTACAGGTCATTTTTCCCTATGTTTGAACTGTTGTTCTGCTATCTGGTATTTCCTTCTATGCGATCGCATAGGCGTAGCCGCGATGGCATAGTACAATGTTAACCTACCATATTTTCCTTCTATGCGATCGCATTGATTCATTCGCGATCGCATAGCACAAATTTGGACAGCAGCATTTTCCTTCTATGCGATTGCATTGATTTGTCCGTGATAGCATAGCACAAATTTGGACAGCAACATTTTTCTTCTATGAGATTGCATTGATTTGTCCGCGATAGCATAACCAAATTTGGACAGCAGCATTTTCCTTCTATGCGATTGCATTGATTTATCCGCGATAGCATAGCACAAATTTGGACAGCAGCATTTTCCTTCTATGCGATTGCATTGATTTGCACGCGATCGCATAGAACATTTTAGGCTAGTAGCTATTTTCTTCTACGCGATCGCATCACTTCTCTCACGATCGCAATGAACAAATACCTAGGCAGACAGAATATATTCCAAAATCGAGGGTTACACAATTTTCATCATATTTTGACTTCCAGAGCTCGGTTCTTGGCGGCTTTTGGTGGGTTTTTCACGAAATTCGATTGGATAAGTGTTCTTCAACTAGAATTAAATATATTCCACGAATTTGTCTTTATTTTTAATATTTAAAATTGTGTTTTGGTTTGGGGAAAGAGTTGGTTTTTGAAGAAAAATTTCAAAATGAAAAATCATGATTTGAGGGACCAAATGATATCGGAATTGGATAAATTTTGTATGGTTGAACTCATTTTGGAATGGGTGATCGGATTTTGTAAAATTTGACGGGTTCCGAGGTGCGGGCTCGGGTGTCGACTTTTGGGTCGATTTTTATATTTTTGTAAAAATTAAAACTTTATTATTTGGAATAGTTCCTTATTCGATTTATGTGTGTTTTGGAGTTGTTATAGTTGGATTTGAGCTGTCCGAAGGTCTTTTCGCCCGAGAAGTCCCTTTTAGAGTACCGAGTTGTCGTCTTTGAGGTAAGTATCTTGCCTAACCTTGTGTGGGGGACTTCCCCTTAGGAATTGAGTCTTCTATGCTAATTGTAGTCCATGCATGCGAGGTGATGAGTGTGTGCTCGGACTTATTTGTGGGAAATTTGCCTCTAGGGTTCTTAGGTCCTTATGTGGAAAGTATCCTGTTATGATTGGGTTTCCTAATTGCTTAAATGGCCTCTATATGCTCCATATGACGTTGTTAGCTTTCCTCTAATTCATACATGTTACATTGACCCTTAATTGCCTTAATTGAAGTGATTGGCTTTCTTATTGTTTTGATACTTCTTGATTGTGAGTTCCTCTATGACTTCGTGCAAATAGGTTACATGTCCAATTGTTGTGGTTGCCGGTGTAGTTATTACGTGCTTATTATGTCTTGTTGTGTAGTTGAGGTTTCATTGTGAAGTTAACTATTGGTACAAGTTTGGTTATAGCTAATTCCCTTGCGGGGACATACTTAAATCTTACTATTGGTTCCCTTGCCGGGATGTGTTTATTCTTGTTGTTGACTCCCTTGCCGGGATATTGTTGTTTCTTTATTATTCCCTTGCCGGGATCCTTTCGTGATTTGTGTTGATTTGTATATTATATGGATCGGGTTGCACGCCGCAACAATACTAAATGGATCGGGTTGCACGCCGCAACAATATTATATGGATCGGGTTGCACGCTGCAATAATATTATATGGATCGGGTCGCACGCTGCAACATCATTATATGACTTGGATCGGGTTGCACCCCGCAACAGTATTATATGATTTGGATCGGGTTACATGCCGCAACATCACTATATGATTTGGATCGGGTTGCACGCCGCAACAGTACTATGTGATTGGGATCGGGTTGCACGCCGCAACAAGAAAGAATAGAAGTGAATATTGATTCTTATGGTGAGAACGAGAGTAAAAGCACGAAGGGTGATGCCGTGCACTTTCTGGTGTTGTGTTTATTTGTTGTTATCAATTCAAATTTTTTTTAAAACTATTTAATTCCTTTATTGATGTGATCCTTTGTGTTAGAACCCACAATATTTTCAATACCCCACAGTATTTATATTGTGACGACCCGGCCGGTCGTCTTAAGAATTAACGCCCCGATTCCCTATTAATTGCTTCCCCAAAGTTCATCTCTGCTATTTTGGTTTGCCGGGACGTTCGGTGTTGGGTTTCGGAGAGTTTTGGGAAACTTAGTCCCTAAATGAGAGCTTAAGTATTGAAAAGTGTTCCGTAGTCGGAACAGTGTGAAGACGACCTCGGAATGGAAATCTGATGAATCCGTTAGCTCCGTTAGGTGATTGCTGGGTTGGGAGCATGTTCGAAATGTATTTTGGAAATCGGTTGCTCATTTAGGTTTGAAATGCCGAAGTTTGAATTTTTGAAGTTTCCGGTCCGATAGTAAGTTTTTAATCCGAGAGTCGGATTGGAATTACGGAAGTTGTAGTAGCTCCGTCATGTCATTTGGGATGTGTGTGCAAAATTTCAGGTCATTCGGACGTGTTTTGGTTAGGTTTTTGATCGAAGGCGTGTTTTGATGGAAATTAAAGTTCTTAGGCTCAAATCCTTGTTTAATTCGAGTTTCCGGCGTTGTTTTAGGTGGCTTAAGGATTGGTACAAGTTTGAATGATGTTATGGGATATGTCCGTAGGTTTGGTTGAGGTCCCGGGGGCCTCGGGTGTGTTTCGGATGCTCAACGGAGCATTTTGGAGTTTGAAAATGTTGCAGAAAATCCTTCAGCTATGCAGGTCCCAAATCCCTCCTCGCGTTCGTGTAGCTTTGGTCTCCTTCCTCTTCGCGTTTGCGTCCTCCTCCACGCATTCACGTAGAGTAATTCTGGAGGAGGACAAGTTTTCTTCATTGCGTTCGCGATTAGTGCTCCGCGTTCGCGAAGCTTCACATATTCCTTAACCGCGTTCGCGTCAAGGCTATCGCGTTCGCATAGCTTTATTGGACTCCGAGGGCTGGGCTTGATTTTATTCAACGCGTTCACATAACCCTAGTCGCATTCGCGTAGTTCACTGAACCCAGGCTTTCGCGTTCGCGTCCCTTCCTTCGCGATCGCAAAGGGCATTTTTGGTCCCTTTATTTTTCCTTCTTCGCGAACGCGAGCTCCCTTCCGCGTTCGCGATGCTTTATGGACCTGAACAGTACTTAACATTCAAAAATGAGGGTTTTGCCATTTTTATCAAAATACAAGTTTGAGAGCTCGGATTTGGGGGAAATTTTGAAGGTTTTTCGAAGGCAATCACTGGGTAACGATTCTCTATCTCTTATGCTTAAAACCCACTAATCTAATCACAAATTCATCCATAATTTCGGATTTTTGAATGAAAAATGGGTAGAACTTCATAGGCTAAACTATTGAGTTTTGAGTGGGTGTTTGACCTTCGATTTGGGAGATATTTATATGGTTAGACTCGTGAGAGTGCGAGGGTTTTGAAAATGTGAAAATTATTCGATTTCGAGGCGTTGTCCTGAAGGGCATTTTGGTCATTTTACCTAATTTTGCGCCTTAACGTTGAATTAATTAGTAGAATCAGTTGCTTGCGATGTTATTTATGATATGTAATTGAATTGAATAGATTTGGGCCATTTGGAGTCGGATACTCGTGGCAAAAGTGTGGTTTCGAGTTGATTTTAGTGCCGGTTTGAGGTAAGTGGCTTGTCTAACCTTATGTGGGGATCTCTTCCCCTTAGGACATGATATTTTATATTTTAAAGCCTCGTACCTGAGGTGACGAGCGCATACCTGAGCTAATATTGGAAATCCGTTTTACTTGAAGTATTTAAATTGAAATTTTCTTGCTTACCTGATATTTTGAATTGCAAGTTTATCATATGCTAGTTTAGAGAAGCATGTTTATTGAACTTACTTGCTTAAGTGCTTAAACTATCTTGTTTGTACTACGTGAAGCATGTTAGGCTAGGATTTCTATTACTTGTTCTGAGTTTAGTATTTATCCTAATGTTTTGGGGTGTTATTGTGTGCTTTAAATTTGGGACTACGGGACGGCATCCCGGGAGATCCCCCTGTACTTGTTATGTTCTGGACTGAGGTGCGGGATACCAAGAGATCCCTGGCACATGTAAATGTAAGATTTGAGGATACCAAGAGATCCTCGGGATAACAAGAGATCCCTCGTGTATATGATGAGGATACTAAGAGATCCTCGGTATACCAAGAGATCCTTCGTGTATATGATGAGGATACCAAGAGATCCTCGGGATACCAAGAGATCCCTCGTGTATATGATGAGGATACCAAGAGAACCTCGGGATACCAAGAGATCCCTAGTGTATATGATGAGGATACCAAGAGATCCTCGGGATACCAAGAGATCCCCGGCTATTACTTCCTGTTGTGAGCAGTATTCCTTATATTGTTTTGTTTCTGCTTCCTATTACTGTTTCCTTTATTTATCCTGTTTAGATTCTCGCTGTAGACTTTCTCTATACTGTTTTCCCTTAACCTATTACATAATGTGTTTTATCTCAGTAGGGTCCTGACCTTTCCTCGTCACTACCCAACCGAGGTTAGGCTTGGCACTTACTGAGTACCGCTGTGGTGTACTCATGCCCCTTATGCGCATGTTTTATTTTCATGTGCAGATTCAGGTATTTCGTCCCAGGCGTATTACTCTCGAGGCGGAGAGATCTAGTAGAGACTTCGAGGTACATCTGCCGCGTCCGCAGACCAGGAGTCTCTATCTTATTCTAGCTTTAGCAGTTAGCTTTTTCCTTTCATACTTTTGCTTTAGACATTCTGGAGTTAGAGCCGTGTATTACTTTCCGTTAGCATGTGTTCCCGTGAGTTTCCGGGTTTTGGGATGATATTGTAGACTTCCACACTTTTGGGTTGTATATGCCAAGTGGCACTTATATACCGTTCCTTTTAGTTTTGCTAAATTTAATTAAATGTTTCCGCAATATATATTAACTTCCGCATTGTTAGGCTTACCTAGTTGTAGGAACTAGGTGCCATCACGACATGTTCATGGAGGGTGAACTGGGGTCGTGACAAGTTGGTATCAGAGCTCTAGGTTCATAGGAGTCACGGAACACAAGCCGGTTTATTAGAGTCTCGCTGATCGGTAGGGAGACGTCTGTACTTATCTACGAGAGGCTATGTAATCGTTAGGAAAATTTCACTTCATTTGATTCCCTGTCGTGCGAGATTTATGACATCACAATCCTGAACTCCTGCCTTCTATTCTCTCACAGATGGTGAGGACACGTGCTACTCGAGATGATCAGGCACCCGCGCCCCCTAATGCGCCGTCAGAGGCCGGGGCCGGGGTAGAGGCCGAGGACGCGCCCGTGGTGTAGCGAGAGCACCTGCGCGAGCTGCCGCCGAGGTACCATCAACAGATCCAGCCGGAGTTCAGTCACCTGACACGCTTACGGCTACTACTACTTCAGCTCTTCAGGAGACTTTGGCGCAGTTCCTGAGCATGTTTGGTACGTTGATTCAGGCAGGATTGATTCAGGTTGTACCGACTACTTCACAGATCGGGGGAGGGACCCAGACTCCTGCCGCCCCCACTCCAGAGCAGCAGGTTCCCATTGGTCAGGTTCCAGGCGTCATGGCGACACAGCCTGTGGTCCCAGTTCAGCGGGTGGTGAGGACCTCTCGCCAAGTAGGAGACAGGTGGGTCCAAGAGAGAGAGGACAGATGTGGTCAGGAGGGAGAGTATAGAGGAGTGAGTAGGCCTCGTAGATTGGGGAGGCCCGCTGGTCCTTATTTTGGGGGAAGAGTACGACACGGTAGAGGTTTTGTGGGTCAGCCAGCTCAGTCTGCATCCCAGATTTCACACAGAGTTTCAGGTGTTCAGGGGTCTTGGAGTACCCGTACTGCACAGTTTCCACCGCCACGTCGGCCGCGAGGTTGCTTTGAGTGTGGTGACATGTGCCATGTGGTGAGGTATTGCCCCAGACTCGGGAGGAGTGCACCTCCAAAGACTTCTCAGCCACAGCGCGCCCCGCAGAGTTCTCAAGCTATGGTTACAGCCCCAGTTGCTACCCCACCTGCCCGTACCGAGGCTGTTGCCTCCGATTCTGTCATCGCAGGTATTGTCATGGTTTGTTATAGAGGTGTATCGGTTCTATTCGATTAGGCTCCACCTATTTTCATGTGTCTTCTTATTTTGCTCCGCATTTGAGTGTACCTCGGGATTTCCTTGAGTCTTCCTATTTATGTTTCTACTCCTGTGGGGGATTCTCTTGTTGTGGACCGCGTTTATTGGTCATGTTTGGTTACTATTCGTGGTTTTGAGACCAGAGCAGATTTATTGTTACTCAGTAAGGTGGATTTTGATATTATTTTGGGTATGGACCGGTTGTCGCCCCATTATGCTATTCCTGATTGTCACGCCAAGATCGTGACGCTGGTCATGCCAGGTATACCGCGTGTTGATTGGGGGGGTGCCTTAGATCACACTCCCAGTAGAGTTATCTTTTTCCTTAAAGCTCAGCGTATGGTTGAGAAAGGGTGTGCTGTGTATTTTAGCTTATGTGAGAAATGTCAGTGTTGATACCCCCTTTCTGTTGATTCAGTACCAATGGTACGGGATTATCACGATTTGTTTCCAGCTGATCTTTCGGGCATGCCGCCCGATAGAGACATTGATTTTGGCATTGATTTGTTGCCGGGCACTCAGCCCATTTCCATTCCTCCGTATCGTATGGCTCCTCCTGAGTTGAAGGAGTTGAAGGATCAGTTGCAGGAATTGCTTGATAAGGGTTTTATTCGCCCCAGTTCATCTTGATAGTGCTGGTTTATATCCAAGCTGGTTTTGCATTGAGTACCTCCTATTAATGGCTAAACAATTGCTTATGAGAACAAAGTTTTATTTGTGTTGGTCTAAGATTTTCTAAATTGCATACAACAACACTTGTATGCATCAAACCAACAATATATGATATGTCCTCCCCTCACAATTGGTTTAGGATCATAAACCAAATATTTTTACTATCTAATAACTTTTGATGTGTGGTACATGATTGATTTATCTACCACAATGCACAAAGATAGTTTTCCCAAAGAAGATTCAGGATATATGTTAGTTTTTCTAACATTTGGGGGATGGAATAAACAGCTGGAAGATATGCTATATGAATCGAATTATCAATAATATAATCCTCACTTAAAAGATAATTGAAGTCAAATGCAAGAAGCATTTGCTGATCCGAAATTAAATATCATATTTCAGCTGCAAATGCTCCCATTAAAATTAAAGTCTCTGAAGGATAAAGTTTACTACACGCACGAAGCGTAGTAAACCGATCGGTTCCAAAGGTAACAATCCTTGAAAATTAGGAGCTAAAGATCAAAATGATCATAATGAGGAGAAAATGAGCTCTAGAAGAGCCCACGACATAACATTTCATGAAACTCCAGAAGAAGTTCACGTACCTGAAAATAAAGAAAGTGATGAGATCGGAACAAGTTATGTCACTTAGGAACCAATACAAATTGATAGTCGACGATATATTTGATACAATATAGTGCACAATATTTGTGACGATCCGGCCGGTCGTCTTAAGAATTAAGGCCTCGATCCCCTATTAGCTGCTTTCCCTAAGTTCATTTCTGCTATTTTGGTTTGCCGGGACGTTCGGTGTTGGGTTTCGGAGAGTTTGGGACGCTTAGTCCCTAAATGAGAGCTTAAGTGTTGAAAAGTGGTCCGTAGTCGGAACAATGTGAAGACGACCTCGGAATGGAAATCCGATGGTTCCGTTAGCTCCGTTAGGTGATTTCAAGGTTGGGAGCATGTTCGGAATGTAATTTGGAAGCCCGTAGCTCATTTGGGCTTGAAATGCCGAAGTTTGAATTTTTGAAGTTTCCGGTCCGATAGTGAGTTTTTGATCCGAGGGTCGGATTGGTATTCCGGAAGTTGCAGTAGCTCCGTCATGCCATTTGGGATGTGTGTGCAAAATTCCAGGCCATTCGGACGTGTTTTGGTTAGGGTTTTTGATCGAAAGCGTGTTTTGATGAAATTTGAAGTTCTTAGGCTCAAACCCTTGTTTAATTCGAGTTTCCGGCGTCGTTTTAGGTGGTTTAAGGATTGGTACAAGTTTGAATGGTGTTATGGGATATGTCCGTAGGTCTGGTTGAGGTCCCGGGGGCCTCGGGTGTGTTTCGGATGCTCAACGGAGCATTTTGGAGTTTGAAAATATTGCAGAAATCCTTCAGCTGTTGCAGGTCCCAGATCCTTCTTCGCATTCGCGGGCCTCCTTTCGCGTTCGCGTAGCTTTGTTGTTCTTCTTGTTCGTGTTCGCGACCCCTCTCACGCGTTCGCGGCCCCTCTGACGCGTTCGCGTAGTGTAATATCCCAGACCTTCACGTTTGCATTCCACCCATCGCGATCGCGAAGGGTAAATTTGGCATCTTCAATTGTTTTCTTCTTCGCGAATGCGAGCGCACCTCCGCGTTCGCGATACATTAAAGTTCAGGACAGTATTTAATGTTTCAAAAACGAGGGTTAGCCATTTTTCTCAAAATACAAGCTTGGGAGCTCGGATTTCGGAGCAATTTCGAGGGGTTTTTGAGGGCAACAATTGGGTAATGATTCTCTACTCCCTTATGCTTAATACCCACTAATCTAATCACAAATTCATCCTTAATTTCGGATTTTTGAATGAAAAATGGTGGAACTTTATAGTCTAAACTATTGGGTTTTGAGTGGGTGTTTGACCTCCGATTTGGGAGATTATTATATGGTTAGACTCGTGAGAGTGCGAGGGTTCTGAAAATATGAAAATTATTCGATTCCGAGGCATTGGCCTGAAGGGCATTTTGGTTATTTTACCTAATTCCGCGCCTTAACGTTGAATTAATTAGTAGAATCAGTTGCTTGCGATGTTATTTACAATGTGTAATTGGATTGAATAGATTTGGGCCATTTGGAGTCGGATACTCGTGGCAAAAGTGTGATTTCGAGTTGATTTTGGAGCCGGTTCGAGGTAAGTGGCTTGTCTAACGTTGTGTGGGGGACCTTTCCCCTTAGGATATGATATTGGTAATTGAATGCTTTGTGCGTGAGGTGACGAGCGCGTACTTGATCTAATTGTTGAAAAACCCGGTTTTACTTTAAATTTAGACTGAGTTTCTTTCTTACCTGCTTTATTCTACTTGCAATTATAGCCTGTGTTAGTTTAGAAAAGCTTGCTTAGCTGACCTAAATTGCCTATTTGCTTAAGTTGCCTTGATTGTACTACGTGAAGCATGTTAGGCTAGAACTACTTGTTGCCTTGTATTTTCTTGTACTCTAGTTCTGAATATCTTCTTGTTGTGGCTGCGTATTTACATTGGGACTACGGATGTGGGATTCCGTTACCTCCCCCCTTGTTTGTTTACTTTAGGACTTCGGGTTCGATTCCCGATAGATCCCCCTGCATATTTACTTTGGGACTGCGGGTTAGATTCCCGATAGATCCCCCTGCATATTTACTTTGGGACTGCGGGTTCGATTCCCGATAGATCCCCCTGCATAGGACTGCGGGTTAGATTCCCGATGGATCCCCCCTGCACATTGATAGTTGGACTATGGGACGGTATCCCGGGAGATCCTTCGGGTATATACATATGATGGACTACGGGACGGTATCCCGGGAGATCCACTGGACATTTGAGAAAAGGACTACAGGACGGTATCCTGGGAGATCCTCATTGTTTCCATTGGTATTGAGCTGTACATAATTCGTGTTTACTCCGTTCCTTGTGCAATTGTTATTGCTTTGTTTAGCGTGTCTTATTCCATTGTTGTACCCATTATTACTGCCTATTTTCATACAGTTAATTCATATTATATTGTTTAACCTCGGTAAGGCCCTGACCTTCCTCGTCACTACCCAACCGAGGCTAGGCTTAGCACTTACTGAGTACCGCCGCGGTGTACTCATGCCCCTTCTGCGCATGTTTTTCATGTGCAGACCCAGGTACCTCCACTCAGGCGTACTATCCTCGAGGCGGAGAGATCTAGCGGAGACTTTGAGGTATATTTGCCGCGTCCGCAGACCAAGAGTCTCTATTCTGTTCTAGCTTTAGTAGTTACCCTATCCTTTTCTTTCAGTTGTTTAGACATTCTGGAGTTAGAGCAGCATATTACATTTCCATTAGCCTGTAGTTCCCGTGAGTTTCCGGGTTTTGGGATGAAATTGTAGGCTTCCGCGTTTTACTTTTGGGTTGTATATCCCAAGTGGTACTTATATACCGTTCCTTTTAGTTTTGCTAAATTTAATTAAATGTTTTCCGCAATTTATATTAACTTCCGCATTGTTAGGCTTACCTAGTTGTAGGAACTACGTGCCATCATGACATGTTCATGGAGGGTGAACTGGGGTCGTGACAAGTTGGTATCAGAGCTGTAGGTTCATAGGAGTCACGGAACACGGGCCGGTTTATTAGAGTCTCGCTGATCGGTACGGAGATGTCTGTACTTATCTACGAGAGGCTGTGCAACCGTTAGGAAAATTTCACTTCATTTGAATCCCTGTCGTGCGAAATTTTTGACATCACAAATCCTAAACTTCTGCCTTCTATTCTCTCACAGATGGTGAGGACACGTGCTACTCGAGATGATCAAGCACCCGCGCCCCTACTGCAGCCGTCAGGGGCCGGGACCGGGGTAGAGGCCGAGGACGCGCCCGTGGTGCAGCGAGAGCATCTGCGCGAGCTGCCGCCGAGGTACCATCAACAGATCCAGCCGGAGTTCAGTCACCTGACACGCCTACGGCTACTACTACTCCAGCTCTTCAGGAGATTTTGGCGCAGTTCCTGAGCATGTTTGGTACGTTGATTCAGGCGGGATTGATTCAGGTTGTACCGACTACTTCACAGATCGGGGGAGGGACCCAGACTCCCGCCGCCCCCACTCCAGAGCAGTAGGTTCCCATTGGTCAGGTTCCAGGCATCATGACGACACAGCATGTGGTCCCAGTCAGCGGGTGGTGAGGACCTCTCGCCAAGTAGGAGACAGGTGGGTCCAGGAGAGAGAGGACAAACGTGGTCAGGAGGGAGAGTATAGAGGAGTGAGTAGGCCTCGTAGATTGGGGAGGCCCGCTGGTCCTTATTTTGGGGGAAGAGTACGACACGGTAGAGGTTTTATGGGTCAGCCGGCTCAGTCTGCATCCCAGATTTCACACAGAGTTTTAGGTGTTCAGGGGTCTTAGAGTACCTGTACTGCACAGTTTCCACCGCCACGTCGGCCGCGAGGCTGCTTTGAGTGTGGTGACATGTGCCATATGGTGAGGTATTGCCCCAGACTCGGGAGGAGTGCACCTCCATAGACTTCTCAGCCACAGCGCGCCCCGCAGAGTTCTTAGGCTATAGTTACAGCCCCAGTTGCTACCCCACATGCCCGTACCGAGGTTGTTGCCTCCGATCATCGCAGGTATTGTCATGGTTTGTTATAGATATGTATCGTTTCTATTCGATTTAGGTTCCACCTATTTTCATGTGTCTTCTTATTTTGCTCCGCATTTGAGTGTACCTCGGGATTTCCTTGAGTCTTCCTATTTATGTTTCTACTCCTGTGGGGGATTCTCTTGTTGTGGACCGCGTTTATTGGTCATGTTTGGTTACTATTCGTGGTTTTGAGACCAGAGCAGATTTATTGTTACTCAGTAAGGTGGATTTTGATATTATTTTGGGTATGGATCGGTTGTCGCCCCATTATGCTATTCTTGATTGTCACGCCAAGACCGTGATGCTGGTCATGCCAGGTATATCGTGTGTTGAGTGGGGGGTGCCTTAGATCACACTCCCAGTAGAGTTATCTTTTTCCTTAAAGCTCAGCGTATGGTTGAGAAAGGGTGTGCTGTGTATTTTAGCTTATGTGAGAAATATCAGTGTTGATACCCCCTTTCTGTTGATTCAGTCCTAATGGTACGGGATTATCACGATGTGTTTCCAGCTGATCTTCCGGGCATGCTGCCCGATAAAGACATTGATTTTGGCATTGATTTGTTGCCGGGCAATCAGCCCATTTCCATTCCTCCGTATCGTATGGCTCCTCCTGAGTTGAAGGATCAGTTGCAGGAATTGCTTGATAAGGGTTTTATTCACCCCAGTGTTTCACCGTGGGGTGATCCTGTCTTGTTTGTGAAGAAAACAGGATGGTTCCATGCGTATGTGTATTGATTATGGCCAGTTGAACAAGGTTATAGTGAAGAACCGTTATCCCTTGCCCCGTATTGATGATCTGTTTGACTAGCTTAAGGGCGCACAGGTGTTTTCTAAGATTGACTTGCGCTTAGGTTACCATCAGTTGAAGATTCGGGAGCCAGATATCCCGAAGACTGCCTTCAGGACTCGGTATGGTCATTACGAGTTCCTTGTTACATCATTTGGGCTGACCAATGCCTCATCAGCTTTTATGCATTTGATGCACAGTGTGTTCAGGCCATATCTCGACTCGTTTGTTATTGCTTTTATTGATGATATTCTGGTGTATTCCCGAAGTCGGGAAGATCATGAGCAGCACCTGAGGATCGTGCTTCAGACCCTGAGAGAGAAGAAGTTATATGCAAAGTTCTCAAAATGTGAGTTTTGGTTGAGTTCTGTGGCATTCTTAGGCCACGTGGTTTGGAGTAAGGGCATTCGGGTGGATCCGAGGAAGATAGAGGCCGTGCAGAGTTGGCCCAGGCCGTCCTCAGCTACAGAGATTTGCAGTTTCCTTGGTTTGGCGGGCTATTACCGTCGTTTTGTGGAGGGGTTTTCATCGATTGCAGCCCCTATGACTAGATTGACCCAGAAGGGTGCCCCATTTTAATAGACGGAGGAGTGTGAGGCGAGCTTTCAGAAGCTCAAGACGGCTTTGATTACAGCCCCTATTTTGATATTGCCTACTGGTTCGGGGTCCTATACAGTTTATTGTGATGCCTCACGGGTTGGCCTTGGAGCGGTGTTGATGCAGGACGGTAGAGTGATTGCCTATGCGTCCAGACGGTTGAAGATACATGAGAAGAACTACCCTGTCCACGACCTTGAGTTAGTTGCTATTGTTCATGCCTTGAAGATCTGGCGTCACTATTTGTACGGTGTGCCTTGTGAGATTTATACTGACCACCGGAGTTTGCAGCACTTGTTCAAGCAAAAGGATCTAAATTTGCGCCAGAGGAGGTGGTTAGAGTTGTTGAAGGACTATGATATTACTATTCTGTATCACCCGGGCAAGGCCAATGTAGTGGCGGATGCCTTGAGTCGCCGGGCGGAGAGTTTGGGGAGTTTGGCATATTTACCAGCTTCGGAGAGGCCTATGGCGATGGATGTTCGGGCCCTAGCCAGCCAGTTTGTGAGATTGGACCTTTCGGAGCCCAGTCGGGTTCTAGCTTGTGTGGTTTCCCGGTCTTCCTTATTTGATCGTATCAGGGAGCAGCAGTATGAGGACCCCCATTTACTTGTCCTTAAGGACAAGGTTCAGCGTGGGGATGCCAGGGATGTGACCATTGGAGATGACGGGGTATTGAGGATGCAGGGCCGGATTTGTGTGCCCAATGTTGATGGTCTTCGAGAGATGATTCTAGCAGAGGCCCATAGTTCGCGGTATTCCATCCATCCGGGTGCCGCGAAGATGTATCAGGACTTGAGGCAGCACTATTGGTGGAGGCGGATGAAGAAAGATATAGTTGGCTATGTGTCTAGATGCCTCAACTGCCAGCAGGTGAAGTATGAGCACCAGCGCCCGGGTGGGTTGCTCCAGCAGATAGAGATTCCGGAGTGGAAATGGGAGCGCATCACCATGGACTTTGTATCGGGACTTCCACGGACCTTGAAGAAGTTTGATGCCATTTGGGTTATTGTGGATCGGCTGACCAAGTCCGCTCATTTCATTCCTGTGTGTACCACTTATTCATCGGAGCGGTTGGCGGAGATTTATATCAGGGAGATCGTCCGTCTGCATGGTATTCCAGTTTCTATTATTTCGGACAGAGGTACTCAGTTTACATCGCGGTTCTGGAGAGCCGTGCAGCAGGAGTTAGGTACTCGGGTGGAGTTGAGCACAGCATTTCACCCCCAGACGGACGGACAGTCCGAGCGCACTATTCAGATTCTTGAGGATATGCTCCGTGCGTGTGTGATTGAGTTTGGAGGGTCTTGGGATCATTTCTTGCCATTGGCGGAGTTTGCTTACAACAACAGTTATCAGTCCAGCATTCAGATGGCGCCGTATGAGGCTTTATATGGTAGGAGGTGTAGATCTCCGGTGGGTTGGTTTGAGCCGGGTGAGGCCAGGCTATTGGGCACAGAGTTAGTTCAGGATGCATTGGAGAAAGTTAAGATGATTCAGGATAGACTCCGTACAGCTCAGTCCAGACAGAAGAGTTACGCGGACAGGAAGGTTCGTGATGTTTCATATATGGTCGGAGAGCGGGTTCTACTTCGGGTTTCGCCTATGAAAGGCGTCATGAGGTTTGGGAAGAAAGGGAAGTTGAGTCCGAGGTTTATTGGCCCTTTTGACATTTTGAGGCGAGTTGGGGAGGTTGCTTATGAGCTTACCTTACCTCCCAGCTTGACCGGGGTTCATCCGGTATTTCATGTTTCGATGCTCCGGAGGTATCACGGTGAATCGTCGCACGTGTTGGATTTCAGTTCGGTCCAGTTGGACAAGGATCTATCCTATGTTGAGGAGCCAGTGGCTATATTGGACAGGCAGATCAGAAAGTTGAGGTCAAAGAACATTGCTTCAGTGAAGGTTTAGTGGCGGGATCAGCCGGCCGAGGAGGCGACCTGGGAGACCGAGCGGGATATGCGCAGTCAGTACCCTCATCTTTTCCCTACTTCAGGTATGTTCTCTATGCTCGTTCGAGGACGAACGAATGTTTAAGTGTAGGAGGATGTGACGACCCGGCCGGTCGTCTTAAGAATTAACGCCTCGATCCCCTATTAACTGCTTCCCCTAAGTTCATTTCTGCTATTTTGGTTTGCCGGGACGTTCGGTGTTGGGTTTCGGAGAGTTTGGGACGCTTAGTCCCTAAATGAGAGCTTAAGTGTTGAAAAGTGGTCCGTAGTCGGAACAGTGTGAAGATGACCTCGGAATGGAAATCCGATGGTTCCGTTAGCTCCGTTAGGTGATTTTGGGGTTGGGAGCGTGTTCGGAATGTGTTTTGGAAGCCCGTAGCTCATTTGGGCTTGAAATGCCGAAGTTTGAATTTTTGAAGTTTCCGGTCCGATAGTGAGTTTTTGATCCGAGGGTCGGATTGGAATTCCGGAAGTTGCAGTAGCTCCGTCATGCCATTTGGGATGTGTGTGCAAAATTCTAGGTCATTCGGACGTGTTTTGGTTAGGTTTTTGATCGAAAGCGTGTTTTGATGAAATTTGAAGTTCTTAGGCTCAAACCCTTGTTTAATTCGAGTTTCCTGCGTCGTATTAGGTGGTTTAAGGATTGGTACAAGTTTGAATGGTGTTATGGGATATGTCCGTAGGTTTGGTTGAGGTCCCAGGGGCCTCGGGTGTGTTTCGGATGCTCAACGGAGCATTTTGGAGTTTGAAAATATTGCAGAAATCCTTCAGCTGTTGCAGGTCCCAGATCCTTCTTCACGTTCACGGGCCTCCTTTCGCGTTCGCGTAGCTTTGTTGTTCTTCTTGTTCGCGTTCGCGGCCCCTCTCACGCGATCGCGAAGGGTAAATTTGGCATCTTCAATTTTTTTCTTCTTCGCGAACACGAGCTCACCTCCGCGTTCGCGATGCATTAAAGTTCTGGACAGTATTTAATGTTTCAAAAACGAGGGTTAGCCATTTTTATCAAAATACAAGCTTGGGAGCTCGGATTTGGGAGCAATTTCGAGGGGTTTTCGAGGGCAATGATTGGGTAATGTTTCTCTACTCCCTTATGCTTAATACCCACTAATCTAATCACAATTTCATCCTTAATTTCGGATTTTTGAATGAAAAATTGGTGGAACTTCATAGGCTAAACTATTGAGTTTTGAGTGGGTGTTTGACCTTCGATTTGGGAGATTTTTATATGGTTAGACTCGTGAGAGTGCGAGGGTTCTGAAAATGTAAAAATTATTCGATTCCGAGGCGTTGGCCTGAAGGGCATTTTGGTCATTTTACCTAATTTCGCGCCTTAACGTTGAATTAATTAGTAGAATCAGTTGCTTGCGATGTTATTTACAATGTGCAATTGGATTGAATAGATTTGGGCCATTTGGAGTCGGATACTCGTGGCAAAAGTGTAATTTTGAGTTGATTTTGGAGCCGGTTCGAGGTAAGTGGCTTGTCTAACCTTGTGTGGGGGACCTTTCCCCTTAGGATATGATATTGGTAATTGAATGCCTTGTGTGTGAGGTGACGAGCGCGTACTTGAGCTAATTGTTGAAAAACCCGATTTTACTTTAAATATTTAGACTGAGTTTCTTTCTTACCTGCTTTATTCTACTTGCAATTATAGCCTGTGTTAGTTTAGAAAAGCATGCTTAGCTGACCTAAATTGCCTATTTGCTTAAGTTGCCTTGATTGTACTAGGTGAAGCATGTTAGGCTAGAACTACTTGTTTCCTTGTATTTTCTTGTACTCTAGTTCTGAATATCTTCTTGTTGTGGCTGCGTATTTACATTGGGACTACGGATGTGGGATTCCGATAGATCCCCCTGCATATTTACTTTGGGACTGCGGGTTAGATTCCCGATAGATCCCCTGCATATTTACTTTGGGACTGCGGGTTCGATTCCCGATAGATCCCCCTGCATATTTACTTTGGGACTGCGGGTTAGATTCCCGATAGATCCCCCTGCATATTTACTTTGGGACTGCGGGTTAGATTCCCGATAGATCCCCCCTGCACATTGATAGTTGGACTACGGAACGGTATCCCGGGAGATCCTTCGGATATATACATATGATGGACTACGGGACGGTATCCCGGGAGATCCACTAGACAGTTGAGAAAACGACTACAGGACGGTATCCTGGGAGATCCTCATTGTTACCATTGGTATTGAGCTGTACATAATTCGTGTTTACACCGTTCCTTGTGTAATTGTTATTGCTTTGTTTAGCCTGTCTTATTCCATTGCTGTACTCATTATTACTGCCTATTTTCATACTGTTAATTCATATTATATTGTTTAACCTCAGTAGGGCCCTGACCTTCCTCGTCACTACCCAACCGAGGTTAGGCTTGGCACTTACTGAGTACCGCCGTGGTGTACTCATGCCCCTTCTGCGCATGTTTTTCATGTGCAGACCCAGGTACCTCCACTCAGGCGTACTATCCTCGAGGCGGAGAGATCTAGCGGAGACTTTGAGGTATATCTGCCGCGTCTGCAGACCAGGAGTCTCTATTCTGTTCCAGCTTTAGTAGTTACCCTATCCTTTTCTTTCAGTTGTTTAGACATTCTGGAGTTAGAGCAGCATATTACATTTCTATTAGCCTGTGGTTCCCGCGAGTTTCTGGATTTTGTGATAAAATTGTAGACTTCCGCGTTTTACTTTTGGGTTGTATATGCCAAGTGGCACTTATATACCGTTCCTTTTAGTTTTGCTAAATTTAATTAAATGTTTTCCGCAATTTATATTAACTTCCGCATTGTTAGGCTTACCTAGTTGTAGGAACTAGGTGCCATCACGACATGTTCATGGAGGGTGAACTGGGATCGTGACAATATTATAAAAGATTGTGAGGATCAGACCTGTAGTCCAGACACCTGAAAATGTCATGCCATTTAAATGCAAGTCATAACCTATACGACTCATTTGACTAAATCTATATGAAGATCCTTGAAATATTTGAAATGCTTGAAGCATATAATTCAATGTCTCGAGAAATGTACTCGATCAAATTACGAAGATCTTTGTAGGGTGTAACGTAATCTGGGCGCGTGTGGTATAATTGCCTCAGTGAATATTTGCTGAAAGAAGATTACATAAATGATGTTATTTGTCCATGTATTTTTATAAATAAAATATCATCAGAATTTATTATACTTATTATTTATGTTGATGACATAAATCTTGTTGGAACTCCAGAAGAGCTCCAAAAGACAATTGAATATCTGAAGAAGAATTTGAGATGAAAGATCTTGAAAAATTAAAATTTTGTCTTGATCTGCAAATTGCATATTTAGCATATGAGAACTTTATCCATCAAGTTGCCTATACATAAAGGGTCTTTAAATGCTTTTACGTGGACAAAACGCACCCATTAAGTACACCAATGGGTGTTCGATCACTTGAAGTGAATAAGGATCAGTTCCGACCTCTAGAAGAGGATGAGGAACTCCTTGATCCTGAAACACTCTATCTCAGTGCAATTGGTGCACTTATGTATCTTGCTAATGCTAACAAAGGTGGTGTAGATCGTATTGATTATGCAGATGCAAGTTATTTATCCGATCTCCATAAAGCTCGATCTCAAACTGGCAAATCCGTTTCAAGTGACAATCCAGCAGATTTATTCACTAAATCTTTACCAAACTTCATCTTTTGAGAAGATAGTATATAAGATTGGAATGCGGAGACTCAAATATTTGAAACAAAGTTTTCATCAGGGGGAGTAAAATACGCGTTGTACTCTTTTTCTCTTACTAAGGTTTTCCCATAGTGTTTTCCTTATATGATTTTAATGAGGCATCAAGCAATGCATATTACTAGATATGTGTACTCTTTTTCCTTCACTAATTTTTTTCCCACGAGGTTTTTCCTAGTAAGGTTTTAATGAGGCACATTATCTTTTAATGAACATCCAAGGGAGAATGTTATAAATATATATATTATGAATGTTTATTTAGTACTCCGTTGTAAATAAGCTTCCTGAAGAAGTTTACACATATAGGACTCTGCTGTAAATATGTTTATCTATTTAATACTCTATTGAAAATAAGCCTCCTGAAGAAACTTATCATTTCGGTACTCCGTTATGGATAAATTTTACCCCCAATAGAAGATTATCAATATATGATACAGTAGCAGCTTACAAGCAGCTTGCAGTGGCAGCTTACAACCAGCTTGCAGAGCAGCTTGCAGTAGCAACTTCCAAGCGGCTTACACAGCAGCTTGCAGTAGCGGCTTACACAGCAGCTTACTTTCTTCTATAAATAGAGGAGATTTCAGTTTATTATGTATATGAGTTTGATGTTAAATAATACATTAATCTTTCTCTATATTTATCTTTGATTTATTGACTTTACAGTTTTTATTTTATAAAAAAGCTTCAATTTTAAAAGTCTTCCTTTTTATTTTCCGGAAAGTAGTATTTTATTTGTCTCGACGTAGAAAAAACTTTAATATAAGGTCTCTCTTCTTCTTTGGGAAGAAAATAAACCACAACTCAACAGTATATACACGCAAAGTTAGCCACGGCAGTCATGGCTATGGATCTAGCAGTGGTAGACTATGGTTCCTACAAGGCGAGACCATCGGCGCTTCTCAACTCTGTCTTCATGACGACGGTGAACGCAGCGGCAAAGACCCTTGTGGCGGTGGCGTCGAACGCCAAGGCGGCGGACCAGCAGTCGGACAAGTGGAAGCCAGCGGACCACTTGAGGTTCATGCTGATGCTCATGACTTGGTTGGCAGTTTGGGTTCTTAGGGTGTTGATGGATCACTGTCCTTTCGCTGTTGGCTCTTCGTATTCGCTTGATAGTGGTGGAATTGGATCATCGTCCCTTGACTTAATGTTGCCATCAGCTTCAACAATGTTGTCTTCTTCCTCTGGTGCTTTTTCTTTGGATTTGGTGCTTCATGAAGATTCTAATCAAGCTTCTCCTGCTAAAGCTCTTGGTAGAGCTCTCACGCATGTAAGTTAACTATATCATTATCACTTAATAATTAATTAGACTTCTTTTTCTTTCTCTAAAAGTTTCGTTTTCCTGTACTCCATGTTTTTCTGCTTTTATTACTGCTTTCCAAACTGATAACACAAAACTCATTTGAGTTCATTCAAGTATGATGAATTTGTTGATTCTAATAACGTTTCTGAAAAGGAATCTTCCTTGTCTAAATGAAGTTGGATAATTTAGCTAGTCAGTTTTTACGGTGGTGTTTGACGCTATGTCTTTAGAAGTTGTAATTTTAACATGGAATAATATTTTAAACACCACATGATATTTGTATGATTTAAATGAGAAGTTTGGAGAGATAAATGTTGTGAAGTATATAAAGGAAAGGGCAGAAAAGTATTACTCTAGAGGGACGTGCCCTGAATAAGGATTGAAAGATCACCTTCCTACTTGTTTATTGGGATATAATGAGTGAAAAAGGTTATGCTTTTAGTATGCGTTAATTACCTCCTAATTCAATTTGTGTGAAGTATTTCATTAGGCATGCACTTTCTTGATCTTAGACTAGAAGGGAAAAAAATAGTCGGTGGCTATAGGTTCACTTTTCCTACTTCACTTATTTGTATATATATATATCATTTGAGAATAATTAAATATTTTGTCCTGAAATTAATCAATCAACTATTCCTGAATCTACCCTATATTTTATGGATAGGGTGAAGTAAAATGGGTAGAACATGGAAATTAGCAGAAGCTTGTATTCGGGTAGGGTAGCCATAGTTGGGGAAAGAGAAGGAAAGATACTCCCTCCATTTCAGTGAACCTATTTGCTTTTGGTCCGTTCTAAAAAGGTTAGATTCCTTTCACATTTGAAAATAATTTAGCTTAAACTTTAAATTCTACATTAATAAAATTTTTTTATAATACACATATACTCTAAATCTCCCTTTGACTTGTTTAAGACATAAATTTTAAAATTTTTTAAATTTTTTATTTTTTTAAACTGCGTGCACAGTCAAAACGGAGGAAGTATGTGTTGAGATACCTAAGTATTCATTTTTGGTGAATATGAACATGAATGTTGCTATGCTGACATAATATTTTGTGTCGTAGTTATACTTTTGTATGTAAGGTAGTTATAAGTCTGTCGTTTTCGGTCTGCCGTTTTGCTCAATAGAGGGTGTCAAAAACAAAACATGGCTATGTTATAGCATGCATGCAACTGCCACGCGTCATAGCATGAGCGCATAGCTTACACGTATTTGAGATAGTCACACGTCAAATGACCTCGCTCTTCTCTCTACACGTAGTTGGATTGTCAGACGTATTGATTCCTCCGACCATACCATTAAATAGGAAATACCTATACCATTTTAAAATTAATGATCTAGATTTAATATTAACTAAAATAAGGCATTAACCATAGTTAAGTAATAAATATTCCGTATATAATTTTCAGAACAATTTACCAACATGCATGTCAATCCTTTTAAAAACCTAAGTTGCCTTCCATTCCATAATTTTTTTTTCATTATTCTGGAGTTCACTATCCTTTAAAAAAAAATGAAATAATTATTTAAAAACTCAATCTAATTTTAACCGAAAAATTAAATTTTATTCATAGCATAACCATGTATTGGAGAGCTTTGAATTATTATTGTTATCTTATTTTCTCCTTTTCAATGGTAGATTTGTGGTCACGTCTCAAAATTAACATATGGATGTTTCTCATTCATTTGTATAAACTTTGGGATCATTTGGACTTGCATACGAATCAGCGGCGGATCCAGGAATTCAAGCTTATGCGTTCCTACCGTAATGTCAAATTAATATACAATAATATGTGTGTTCACAATTAGATATTTATAAATATTTAGTGGATTTCTTAATAGAACAGTGTTTACGCAAAAATTACTGCGTTCCCGGGAACCAAGTAACAATACTCTAGATCTGCCACTGATACGAATACTGCGAAAGAAAACGCTGCTAGGTTGGCTGGAAAGAAAATTACTACAAGAAAGAAAAAAGGAATCTTAGATAATGTGTAGCTATAATTGTGGGAAAAGATATTGAAAATAAATAAAAGGAGGAATTAAATACTTTATTAATTATGGTTAGTGCTTTATTTTATTCAATTAAATTTCATCCATTAATATTGAACAAGTGTCTCCAAACTAAATAGGAACTTGGAGAAATGGAGAGACTAGGAAATGGAGGGGAGTTGGATCTAGTCGGATGCTTTCTTTGTTATTTTGAAAGCTTACTTGGCTTCGACGTATTTGAAGATATTTTCCGAGAAGATATTTTATGAAGAAATTTCGTCTGACCATTACATTGTTTTTAAATTATATCGGAAAAAAATATAAACGAAAAGTTATTTTTTTCTCGTTTAAAATTTGTTTTGTTTTCGGTAGCTAAAAAATGACAAAATTTTTTTTTTGAATCCTTCGTACCAAACACACCCTTCGTTCCCTTCAGTATTAACATTGCGTAACTTTTGGTCGACATTTTGTTCTTTTTATTGGGAATATCCTATTATTGTCTCTCATGCTTAGAAATTGAAGATTTTAATGATCGTAAAATTATATATATACCAACAATAGGAGCATATCAATAATATTTATAATCGATGAGGATTTGCAGTTTCTAAAAATACATTATTGCTTAGAGGTAATAAATTTCATCCTGCAGACTTAATCTGAACTTGAGACCTTTTGATAGTACTACCATTTAACTGCTAGACTAATGTCTCATTGAGTGTCCTTAACAAATTAAGATTCAGCACGTGCTAGAACTCTGACAAAGTCGTTTTCTCACATTATCCCTATTCTGCAATTATATTTTAACTATCTGCTACTAGTAATATAACAATAAAGATAAGGACTGAGCGTAGAGCTTTTTTCTTTTGATCTGCGCAAAAAGCAATGTGAAATTATGTGAAGCTGTTTTCTCTTTCTATGACTCATTGAGTGTATAACATATTGTAATACTCCCTCCTTTCCAATTTATGTGAACCTGTTTGACTGGGCACCGAGTTTAAGAAAAAATGAAAACTTTTTGGAATTTGTGGTCCTAAACAAGTCCAAATGGAGCCCAGAGTATTTGTGTGGTTATAAAAGTTTCTTATTAAGGGTAGAGTTGTAACTTTAAGCTAAATTGTTACCAAATTTAGAAAGGGTTCATTCTTTTTGGAACGAACCAAAAAGGAAATAGGTTCACATAAACTGGAACAGAGGGGGTATCTACCTAATAATGTAACAATTGTCGATAAGAAGCTCTACTTTATTTAACACTTAATCTACAATGTGCGAAGTATTTTGAGGAAAAAAGATAAGTACTTGTTCTTATTATTATTTTTTTTTTATTACACGTACATTATATTAGGGAAGGGGATTATGAGGTAGGGAATAGAAGTCCCGCCAACAATATGAAAGTTGAGTAGGGCTTCAATGACGGGAAAATGCACGTTGTCAAGACAACATACTGAACTATCATAATTCTCTTTACTTATACTTATTCATCTAAGGCTATTTCAGATACTGGCGTTGCTAAATGAGATTCCAGCTTCCTCGAGGAAGTACCAGTTTGCAATGGGAATGGCTGACAAGATTGTAGATGAGAACACCAGATGCGGACACTTGGAAATGCTCCAAGTCAATCGTACGGCCCTGGCTTCAGCATTCGCGCGTACGTCAGGATTTCTTTACGGCTCTCTCAAAAGCCCCCGCATGTCGGAGGATTCAGGAACGTGGCCCTCACGCATTCTTCGATCTCTACCTTTGGGTTCTTTTGTGGCTTCTTCGCTCAAAGGTCTGGGCACATTTTTCCCATGGGTCGGAGCAGCCACGAGCCTTTTTCAAAACAAGAGAACATCTGCTGTTCCGTGTGAGGAGAGGGTAAATGACTTGGCGGCTGAGAAACACGCACAAGAACTGCTATGGATAACGACTAAGATGGTGGGGTGTGGTGCTGTGGATGAAGCTTTGGTGCAATGGAGCTTTGCTTCTGGCTTGGCTTCTATATCTCTTTCCTCTAATCCTAGGGTGCAAGGCTTCATTGTCAAGATCACAGGTAGATAATTATTGTATTACTATTATTTTTGTTATTATTATCAATACGATGTTTTAAGATATGTGAATTTTGACGTTGCATTTACTTGTAGCAATATTATTTGGAGAGCTTAAGCGAATGAAAAACGAAGTTCCAAGGCAAGTGAAGTTCAACATACTAGTGTTGTGGCTTCCATTATTCTGCTATGCAGACAACGGGCTTTCGTATCCAGTATTGACAGGGTACGAGAAGGTTGAGATGGAGAAGACAATGGACGAATTGATCTCATCGCTGCCCACAATCGACCAAGAGGTAATTCTAACCAACTGGCTGCAAGACTTCACGACAACGTCTTCTGACTGGCCAAATCTCCAGAAATCATATGACCTTTGGTGCCAGTCCAGTCGGGAGTTCGTTGCATGAGTTGTGCGGCGAAGAAGGATCACACTGTGTCTTATGTAATATATGGTTGTAAATGACGAGCCTTTTTGCTCGACTGTTATATAGTTGGGTTTATACGACCCAATAGAAGTGCCACGTGCACTTTGAGTTCGGCAGTTCCTTTTTCTTACTTTTGTTTTTTTCCCAAACTATTTCCTTAGTTTATATAGCTTTCATGTAGACCTTTTTCACATCTTTATAGTAGTAATAAACATAAGCTACATATCCTACTTCTCTTATTGTATTGTGAAGATCAACACTATAAGAGCTAATGGATTCTGGATAGATCAAAACACATGCATTACAGATGTATCGCTGCAAATTACATTAATTTGTAGATTTTCCTAGGGATTATATAGGAAATTTCGCGTGTAATGTAATTTCTTGTGAAATTTGCTGTAAAAAAAGGTTCGATAGAAAAAATTTCGGAAGTAGTTATTACTGGCGAATTTTAAAATTCTTAAGTACGTCACTTGGGGATTTCTAATTCTCCTATTTATTACTTACAGATATTTTCGCAAGAAACACTAATAATTTGAAGGAAACTTGATAAAAATTCATGAAAAAAAGAAGTTTTCTTACGGATTTTTTGCAAGCAATTTGCATTAACAACTCCTTGGCAGATTTTCGACAGTTGGAAAAAAGACGTGGAAAAAAGTGATTTATTGTTTTAATTACTTAGTTTTCAATTTGATATTCCCACATTATTTCTTTTGCACTACAATATTTTTTGGATTTAATATAACACCAACATTTCCTCCATAACCTGCGAAAGCAAACCTCAATTTAATTTCTTCATATTAATTCTTCTATGAGTACAATATTTTTTATATATAATTAAATTAACAACACACCCCAATTATCTCCTCCTTACTCAAAACCCACCTCCATGTGAATAAGCGAACACTAGCCACATTTTCAACTCCAAACCCACAAATTCGGTTGCTATAACGATCTAACCGTTTGTTTCGAGCTCTAATATCGTTCGGCGGTTTGAGACCATAAATAGCTGTTGGGATATATATTATTAATCATGAATTTGGTTTAGATATAGTATTTATTATGATAATATTATATTGTTTACTCAATTTTAATAAAGTTTTAATAGATCATATATTAGTCGGTGTCCTTTGCTTATATAGTAGATGATTTAGTGTATAGAGTTTAGCTTATACACGGAAGACCAAAATCATCGGTTCTTATAAGTATAAAGTTTGAGTTCATAATCTAATGATGGAATTGGACAAACCATCAGGAATGATTGTAGCACAAGATTAAATATAATTTATCTTGATTATGGGAATGGTTTAATTCCAACTACTTGTGCTAGTACATTTTGTATGTATTGAACGGACCAGGTAGAGATAAGTATTTTATACTGACTTAATAAAATAAACTCTCTAGCCATTAAATGTACTTATACTCTTAATCTTGATATAATTATTATTAGCCGTGTATATTATTATTGTTTTGATTTATTAAAAGGTGAGATTCTTTCGTGGGTCAATATGCCTGGTAAATTGGATAATAATAATGTACATTGGCGAAGTAATAGTTAGTTGATGGAATCCATGTCTCGGTTTAGAGATTGATGATACACTTTTATGAAAGCTTATAAGTTTTCATGTGTAAACCCGGCCGGTGGATTTTGTATCCGACACATGAAACAAGTTAAGCGAAAGTCTAAAGGAAATAATCAATAAATTAAATCGTCGGTAATTCAATTTAATTGATTAGTATCTGAATCTTAACATGGGAAGTTAAATAAGATTTAATGGATGAATTTCGAAATTGACTAAGGAGTGCAATT
This sequence comes from Nicotiana attenuata, assembly GCF_001879085.1. Classification (NCBI taxonomy): domain Eukaryota; kingdom Viridiplantae; phylum Streptophyta; class Magnoliopsida; order Solanales; family Solanaceae; genus Nicotiana; species Nicotiana attenuata. Next base: position 242,416 of record NW_017670706.1, on the reverse strand, counting down.
ACGAATTTTTAGTGGAATAATTCGTAATTAATTATGGTGGATATTAATTTCGAAAATTATAAATTAAATTCATAATTGGAAGCCTTGTTAATTAAAATTGTGTGGTCCCTGCTGTGCCTAAATAATAGAAAATAAAGGAATCTTTTTTCTGGTGGAAAAGAAAACCCTACAGGTTTTGAAAAAGGGTTTTAACCCTTAAAACTTGTGCTATAAATACATAAGGTTTTCCACCTAGAAAGAGGAGCAGATGGTGGCCGAATTTCAGCCCCTTTTCCTTAGAAATTTCGCCCACACGAAATTACTATTTTCGGGTATTATTTGGGTAACACAGTAGAAGACCGTGGAACGTTCGGAGATCGTGATCGTGCGGGGTGTGGAGAATTCATTGAGTTGCTGTAGAATTGGAGGCTCACGTGGTAAAGGAGTTTGCTCACGCTTCAAGAGGTAACCCGTTAAATCCCGTTTATGCTAGTTGTCTAGATTACATGTGATTTTGATACTGGGATTGCTTCCGGTACATATATTAATCCATCAATTGGTATCAGAGCCCACTCACATCTAATTAGATAACTAAGTTTTTCATGAAACAAGAATATCGTGTATATGTGCGTTTTTGAATTACATGTATATGTGGTTTTCTGAAAACTGCACTGCTGTTTTATGAATTAACTATGCAAAATTTTTGGATTATTCTTGTAATCATGAGATATCTGTTTTTCTTTATTGATATTTGATTGAGATTATCTGAATTTTTTGGGGTAAACACTAGAAAAACGCAAAACCTGATTTTGACCGAATAGCCGATATTTTCGGAGGTCAGTGAACTTGACGGACTCCGATTGAGCTGAAATTTGGTGGGTCCATCGGAAACGACGTGGTGAGAAAAACTCACTGCACTAGCAGTGAATCATGGTGTTTTTCGGCGTTTTGAGGTCGTTTGGACTGTGTTTTGGACGTTTTTCTATTTTTTGGAAATTATTTTTTAATAATTTTAATTCTTTTTTGATTTAATGGTGGTGGGGGTGACTCCCCATGGTCTCCATGATTAAATACTGGTGATATAATAGGTTTACACATTGGTATTAGTAAATAGATATGTTGTTGAATTAAATTCAATAATAGAGGTGTAGGATTTTATTCACTAGGTCTTACAAGGTATAATTGATATTGTGTAACGATATAATTATTTTATAAGAAAGTGAAATCCTTTGTTTGATATTCTGGATGACTAATGATTGGAGCGTTAGGCATATTGGTGCATAAAAATTTTCTCAAATTTTAGTTTATGTTTTCATGCCCTGCGTGATTGCTAGTCTTGGATTTTTGATGAAAAATTTTGTTCTCTGGTTGGAGGTTGTAATTAAGTGAAATACGACGATATTTTGTATGAGTTTTATATTATTGGCATGGCTTTTAAGCTGTGGTCCATAATCTGCCATAAAATAATTTTATGAGCTACATGTATCTTCACTTGTAAATTGAGAATTTTGTGAGTAATAAATAATTACCACTAAAGTGGTTTGTTTATTTGATCTCATGAAAAATTCTTAATAAATTTGTACATGTGAAATTGTGTCTATTCATGGATTGAGCATTATGATTAATAAGTAGGATCCACAAAATGGTCTATTTATTTGAGTCATGAAAATCTGCTTAATGTACCATGTGAAAATTATCCTTGATAAATCTACATTAGTGGTGGAGGTTCCTAACTAGGAAAAGAGTTTTATCTTTGGGTACTAGTGAGACCAACTCCACCCATGAGAAGAGATATTGGGGTTTTCGCCGAACAGGAGAAAATATAATATCTTAGGTTCTTGTGTATTTAATAAAAGGATAATTTATTGCACAAGAAGATATTGTGTATCCTAGAAATAGGAAGAACATAATATATGCCTTGAGCTCATAGTATAATTATAAGAATAATGGAAATCAATATCATATTTATTTTAATTCATGAAACTGCTTAAAACGGTTATTCTCCGAGTTTGGTTACAGGTTGGTGGTCATGAATTTGACGAACTCCGATTGACCTGAAACTTGGTAGGTTCATCGAAAACGATCTAGTGAGAAAAACTCACTGCAAAAGCAGTGAATCATGCTGTTTTTCGGCATTTTGAGGTCGTTTAGATAGGTTTTCAAGCCGTTTATTAAATTTTGTTATAAATATAAAAAATTATTCTTTATATATCGGCTATATTTGTGTTAAATCTGAAACATGATGGTTTAACTTGATATGATATATAGCAAGAATGCAAATCACATGGATTTAATCCTAAATACGCCAAAAATAATTTATTCGATTTTGGTCAAGTTTTTGGCGATCATAAATTTCACGATCTCCGAATGACCTGAAATTTGGTAGGATCATCGGAAACGATCACTTAAGAAGAAACCATTGCTATGCAGTGGATCACATCGTATTTTGACGATTCGGGATCGTTTAGATGAGTTTTTTGGAGGTTTGGCGGATTAAAATGTGATTTACATACGAAAAGTCATTCTTTCTATCATTTTATTTATGTCTAATCTGGAACATGATAACACATGCTAATTTGACTTGAATTGGTATATGATAAGAATGTAGGTCATATTTTAAATTCTTAAAAAATACTTAAAATGGTAATTTTCCAAATTTGGTCGCAATTTTTGGTGATTGTGATTTTAACGATCTTCGATTGATATGAAATTTGGTAGGCTTACCAGAAACAGCCCAATGAACAATACTCACTGCTATGCAGTGAAAAACGTTAATTTTAGCGTTTTAAGACTGTTTAAATGGGGTTTTGAGCATTTTTTTAATTATGGAACTTAATCCTCAGAGAAAAGTTCATGGTTGTGATAAAGTGGTGATAGGAATTAACCCCTATGATCTGCATTTTTTATTTATAGTGAGATAATAAATTTATGCGTTGACGTTAGGTCTTCCTCCATATCGGATAAATTTATTATGAACTCACTGGATATAGTTACTAGTTATTGATAACCTGTATTAGCTCTCCATCTGATTTTAAGGGTTGAATCAATTTTGTAACTAAAATACAATCATGATTAAGTGGTGATAGAAATATATTTCTATGGTCTACCACTATTAATTTCATGTGAGTAATAAATTTACGCGTTGACTTTAGGTCTTTCTCCATATCGGATAAATTTATTGTAAGCTCACCAAGTGAAATACTAGTAATTGATATCGTGTACTTACTCTCTATCTGAGTATACATGTTGGATCAATGGAACTAGAGCTATTAAAAATGATCTTCACTTGACTTAAATTAACAGTATACTCTCCATCTGAGTTGGGTCTGTTTTAATTATTGGAGTGAATAATCTGGCATTATATATGTATGTTGCATGAGTAGTTCTTTTCCCATCGAAATTGCTATTCAAGATGCATGACATATATGTGCAGTGTGTTTAAAAATTTTGTACTAAAAGGTTATATACAATTGACTGAAAATAATAGTATACTCTCCATCTGAGTTGGTTCTATTTATTTTTGGATTGTATAATTCTTGCATTATATAATATACTTTGCATGAATGATTCTTTTCCCATCGAAATTTATTAATCGAGATGCATGTATGTATATAAATATTGAATGCAGTCTGAATTTTAGTATTCAGTGTTTTGACTTATTATGATCTATTTAATATTTTTATCTCAACTCCACAATGACTTTATGTAATTTGTCGTATTACTTGTTAAAATTTTCTTTTAGTGATAAGACATTAATTTAAAGGATGCAATATATGTACTTTTTGTTAGAAGGAATTTAATTCCGGTTTCTGGGCAAAATAAGAGATGGATATTTGTTTTATTTTTCAAATAACTCTTGAGTTATTGAGCTTGATAAAGATTTTATCTCTTGTGGTGCATGAACGCATGACCTTGTTATTGTATATTAATGTCTCTCCTGAATAGAACAATAATAGTCTATCTCATAAGAGAATATGTTCTTCAAAATTGAGTAAAACTTATCTGTGCACTTTTGTCTAAGTCATATTAATCTAGATAGGATTTCAAGTTGGTCAAGGATGGACCTTAAGGTTCATTGAAAGTAGAGGCACTACCAACTTGTAGATCCTGTTTGGAAGGAAATTTGACTAAAGGTTGTTTCCCTTCAAAAGGAAATAAAGCTAGTGATAAGCTAGAATGAATTCCTTCTGATTTGTATGGTTAAATGAGCATACTGGTGAGAGATAGTTTTGAGTATTTTTGTGACGTTCATAAATGATTACTCAAAATATTAATATATTTATTTGATGCACCGTAAGTCTTAATGAATTAAGTAAATCAAGATTTTAAGACTTGAAACGGAGAAGCACCAAGGAAATATATTAAGTTACTGCAATTTGATTGTAGTAGCGAGCACCTCTCTAAAGAGTTCTTTTGTTACTTATCAGAATAAGGGATTACATCTCAATTGACTACACCGTAAACTCCATAATAGAGTGGTGTGGTAGAAAGAAGAAATAAGTCTCTTTTGGACATGGATAGATTAATGACGTGTTATTCAGATTGCCTTATTTGTTTTTGGAATATTTCCTAGAAACTGCAAATTGCATTCTAAATTTAGTTCCTTCTAAGTTAGTACCTGGGACATCTGTAGAACAGTGGACTGAATGTAAGCTCAGTCCGTGGCATGTTCAGATATAGGATTGTCCTGCATATGTGCTGAAAGGGAAAGCGGATATGTAAGTGGAACTAAGAATGGAAGGTGCATGTTTATTGAATATCCAAGAAAATGAATGGAGTTTTATTTCATTGTCCTAAAGAAAATAAGGCAAATTGACGTTCAAGAACATCAAAACCCACAAGTCGGAATTGACGTTCCATTGCATTTGAGTAGTGGGAGAACGTTAATAGACATAATATGCCTTTATCGAGTGGGAGTGATGTTTGAACAGTGAACACTATAGTAAGAAGTCACTAATATTTCAATGCCGTAAGGTAATGAAGGTAATATTAGTAGTACTTCGTCGTAGTGGGAGAATGCTAAAGAAAATCATAGTTCGGTGTACACTCTTGGGATAGTTTCAGTAACAGGATCCCTGAAGAGTTCAATACCAAACTAGATGGTTACGACAAAGCACTACTGGAGATGTTTAATAGTCATGTAAAAGAATGCGTGAGAAAGTTGTAGATGCATGGTTATGAGTCTAAGTGGGAGACTGTTGGAGCATATACTATTAACCATGCATTTGGATATAGTATATTCTAAAAATTGTCATGGTTAAAAGTCTAAGTGGGAGATTGTTGGGATATATACTATTAACCATGGATTTGGTTTAGATATAGTATTTATTATGATAATAATTGTTCACTCAATTTTAATAAAGTTTTAATAGATCATATATTAGTCGGTGTCCTTTGCTTATATAGTAGATGATTTAGTGTATAGAGTTTAGCTTATACACGGAAGATTAAATCATCGGTTCTTATAAGTATAAAGTTTGAGTTCATAATCTAATGATGGAATTGGACAAACCATAAGGAATGATTGTAGCACAAGATTCAATATAATTTATCTTGATTATGGGAATGATTTAATTCCAACTTCTTGTGCTAGTACATTTTGTATGTATTGAACGGACCAAGTAGAGATAAGTATTTTATACTGACTTAATAAAATAAACTCTCTAGCCATTAAATGTACTTATACTCTTAATCTTGATATAATTATTATTAGCCGTGTATATTATTATTGTTTTGATTTATTAAAAGGCGAGATTCTTTCGTGGGTCAATATGCCTGGTAAATTGGATAATAATAATGTACATTGGCGAAGTAATAGTTAGTTGATGGAATCCATGTCTCGGTTTAGAGATTGATGATACACCTTTATGAAAGCTTATAAGTTTTCATGTGTAAACCCGGCCGGTGGATTTTGTATCCGACACATGAAATAAGTTAAGCGAAAGTCTAAAGGAAATAATCAATAAATTAAATCGTCGGTAATTTAATTTAATTGATTAGTATCTGAATCTTAACATGGGGAGTTAAATAAGATTTAATGGATGAATTTCGAAATTGAATAAGGAGTGCAATTACGAATTTTTAGTGGAATAATTCGTAATTAATTATGGTGGATATTAATTTCGAAAATTATAAATTAAATCCATAATTGGAAGCCTTGTTAATTAAATTCTGTGGTCCCTGCTGTGCCTAAATAATAGAAAATAAAGGAATCCTTTTTCTGGTGGAAAAGAAAACCCAACAGGTTTTGGAAAAGGGTATTAACCCTTAAAACTTGTGCTATAAATACATAAGATTTTCCACCTAGAAAGAGGAGCAGATGGTGGCCGAATTTCAGCCCCTTTTCCTTAGAAATTTCGCCCACACAAAATTACTATTTTCGGGTATTATTTGGGTAACACAGTAGAAGACCGTGCAACATTCGGAGATCGTGATCGTGTGGGGTGTGGAGAATTCATTGAGTTGCTGTAGAATTGGAGGCTCACGTGATAAAGGAGTTTGCTCACGCTTCAAGAGGTAACCCGTTAAATCCCGTTTATGCTAGTTGTCTAGATTACATGTGATTTTGATACTAGGATTGCTTCCGCCGCATATATTAATCCATCAATAGCTTCACTTTGTGTATTATGATTTGCATGTGTAGTCGGTTTTGACTTTCGAGAAGTTCGGAATTGATTTGGAAAGAATAACTCTCAATTCGGAAGTTTTAAGTTGGAAGAGTTGACCAAAGTTTGACTTTTGAGTAAATGACATCGAAATTAGGATTTGAAGGTTCATATAGGTTCGTAAGGTGATTTCGGACTTGGACGTATGTTTGGGGTTGAGTATCGGGGGATCGAGGGTGATTCAGTGCTTATTATCGGAAGTTTGCATTTTGAAGGCTTTGAATTAGCTAAGTTTGACATAGATTGGACTTTAGCGTCATCGAACTTTGGGAAATGTTCCGAGACCTTGGATAGGTTCATGTAGTTGGTTGGAACTTGTGTGTGAAGTTTGGTCGCAGTCCGGAATGTCTAAGTGTGATTCGGACGCGTTCGGCGAAGTTTGAATGTTTGAACGTTACAAAAAGGGTTTTGATCGTTGATTCTTGATTTTGATGTTATTTGTGGTGTTTTGAGCTTAGCATAAGTTTAGATAAAGTATTGGCACTGACTTGTAAGACTGGACGGGGTCACGAGGGTGTCAGGGGTGTTTTAGACCATGTTGGAGTGCTTTGCTGCTCCTGGTTGCTGGTTTATTCTTCGCGAACGTGGTGGGAGGCACGCGTTTGCGATTAGGATTTAAGCTAGAGGCCATTTGTGCTTCACATTGGGTGAGCCGCGTTCGCGGAGGCTTAGGGCAGTGATGTTTCGCGTTCGCGAAGAAGAAACTGGGATTGGAGGTTGGCCTTCGCGTTCACAAAAGGCCGGCTCTGTTTGCGTTGGGAAGGCCAGGTAAGGGATCGCGTTCGCGGACCCAATCTCGCGTTCGTGAAGCGGATTATTGGGCAGCCGCAAATTTGGCCTTCGCGATCGCGAGGAGGCTTCTGCGATCGCGAAGAGGAAGGGCCTGGGCAAAATATAAGTTAGCAAATCGGGAATTTGCTTATTTCTCTCTTGCTAAGGTGACTTTGGGCGATTTGGAGGAGCCATGTTCATCATCTATTATAAGGTAAGTGATTCCCATTTGTTGTGAGTTAAATACACGGATTATGTATGGATTTAAACATTGAAATTGGTAGAAATTATGGGATTTTGGAAAAAAAATTAAAAATGGTTAACTTTTGACCACGAATTGGGAATAAATTATATATTTGAGCTCGTGATGCTATGGGTAATATTTATCTTCAAGAATTTCGGAATCTGGGCACGTGGGACCAGGGGTTGACCTTGTTGACATTTCATGTGGATTTGGGAATTGTTTCTATTTGATTAAATTACGAGTCTTTGTGAATAATTTTGATTGCGCTGCACGTTCTTTGACTAGTTTCGGATCGTTTGACATTGGTTTGAGGTGTTAGAGAGGTGTTGGAGCCGGTTATCAGATTTTGGAGTGAGGTAAGTATCATGGCTAACCTTTTAAGAAAATTTATCTTGTAGGTGCTATATTCATTATGTGCTACGTGTTATGGGCGATACGCACATATGACGTGACGAGTGTCCGTGCGTATGCTAGAACTCTTAATTATGTCCAGTTAGACTTAGATTCACACTATGTTTCAATTGTATTGTTTGCGTTATTCTTGCATGTTTAAATGCCTTATTATTTTAGCCTGAGACTGGACGTGCATAAAGTATCGAACCTTGCTATTTTAGATACTTGACGAGCTACTTGATTAGTCATGGATATTATACTTCCTTTTATAGATTTATCCCGCGTTTTGCGTATTCGTCCGACAGTTTCTTCAATTTCATAGCTCACAAGTATATTCGTGAGTGGGGACACTGACCCGTCAAAGTTTCATATTCTTATGGGATCAGGCTGAACACCTTAGCAGTACTCTTATGGGATCGGGCTGAATGCCTTAGCAGTACTCTTATGGGATCGGGCTAAACGCTTCAACAATACTCTTATGGGATCGGATCGTTTGCCTCGGCGTATCATGTAACATATTTTTATGGGATCAGACGGTTCACCCCGGCAGCATCATGTAATATATTCTTATGGGATCGGACCATACGCCACGATAGGATATTATACCATCACCCTTACGTGATTGGGTCATTCGCCTCGGCAGAATCGTGCATAATATTCGATAAGGAGTTAGTGTACCTATGAATCTTCTGACTTTAGATGTGATGTTTTATTTGGGATGGATCATTATGTATTCCATTCGAGGTAGTATCCGGTATTTAAGAATTTAGTATTTGCTCCTCTCTTGAGGATCGTGTCATACACATACATCTACTTTCGCTGCTTTTAGCTATGCTTCATACATGTCTACTTTTATTGTACTTGATTATTGGACCATTAGTAAGTGTCAAGGTCGACCCCTCGTCACTACTTCTCGAGGTTAGGTTGGTTACTTACTAGTTACAGGTTGATTTACGTACTTATACTACACTTCTGCATTAATTATACAGCTACTGAGACGGGTACATTCGGTGGTCACACAGGAGTGTAGGCACAGCTGCTGAGGAGATTTTGTGGTGAGCTGCATGTCATATTAGGATACGCAGCACATAGAGTCCCCTTCCTATTCATTATTGCATTCTGTCTAGTTTCTATTCTAGACAGTTGTTGTAGTAGTATTGTATATTCTAGTACATGCTCATGCACTTGGGAATTTAGACTATTAATCTTCGAACTATTATGACATTCATTATTGCATTTTGATCACATTCTAATATTGAAGATAATGCTAGTATTTTATAAGAACAAAGCAATTTTGCATAATTATTTTGCCATTATTTTAAAATATGTTAGGAACCGTCGATTATCGTGTTTATTAAATTGTTGGCTTGCCTAATGGCGATGTTCTGTGCAATCACGGCCTGTGGTGGGCGTGACAACTTGGTATCAGATCACTAGGTTCACTTAGGTCTCACGAGTCATGAGCAAGTCTAGTAGAGTCTTGCGGATCTGTACGAAGACATTTGTACTTATCTTTGAGAGGCTACAGGGCTGTCAAGAGAACTTTCCTTTCTTTATTCCTTGTCGTGCGACTTGATTTTGTTCATACGCGATGTCTAGCAGTCGATATCAGTTGGGCAACAACGATTTGTAGAGATGCTACAAATATGGTGCAAGATGTTTTTCCCTACGTATGCGGGCCGACTACTATTGTCGCCTTGTGGATGGGTGTTCAATCATTTCAGTCCAGTATTGGTGTTGCCTACGAGCTCTGTGCTATACATGGTGTATTGAGATGTTTCTCATGTTGTTATCGCGCAATGTTGGTGTGAACGGTAGGGTGTTTACTTATGCGTTTGCGGCAGTAAATGCTTTAGGAGAAGGATTATTCGGTTCGTGACTGGAAGATTCGGTATTTAATTCCAATGCAGAAGAGGCAATTGGGCTATGGATGTTCAGGTTTTGGTTGTCAGAGTAGCGAGATTTGATATCTCCGAGCTTGATGGAATTCTTGTTTGTGTTGTGGTGTCATCATCCTTATTTGAACGCATTAAGGCTCGTCAGTGTAATGGTCTTCATTTGTTTGCCTTTGGGGGTACGATATTGCGAAATAGTACCTAAGAAACGATTATTGGAGATGACGTGTGTTGCGACTTCAGGGTCGAATTGATGTTTCTAGTGTTGATGGTTCGAGGGAGATGATCCCTGAGGTGGCATCTCTACTTAGGAAGATCAAATGTGACAAAAAAAAGTTTTCTTGGAATGTTGAGGGACATGAATGCTTGATGATCATTTTGGGAAATATGTTTTCAAGTTTTAAAAGTATAATTGGACCATCAGTTGATGGTAATGGAATGAACAAATTCTTACAGCGGGTGGATGAGTGTGGACTCAAGAGGATTAACTGATTTTGTAGTGGTTATAACCATGGCAATGTCATTGGAAGATGTCGATATGAGGTTACACAGGTGGGCTATCTCCTGTGAGGAAGTTAGGGGTTGCATGATTTCTGATGAAGTTCCCATGAAAAGTTTTACCTTTTATCCAACGGGAGGCTTGTACTACGATGCGGGTCTAGATCACTCGAGGAAGATGGTGCAACCGTTATAAAGTTTAGTGTGTATTGGGGCTGATAATTTGGGTTGTGCTATGATTTGTGCAAGGCTATGAGGATGATGATTAGGGGTAGGGTGACCAGACCAAACGAGATTCTGATGGAGTTTTGGAATCATGTAGGCCGGGCAGGCTTGGAGTGCCTTACTGGATTGTCATTTTAGGATGAAGCGGATGCAGGAATAATGGAGGTGGAGTGTGATGGTCCCATTGTACAAGAACAAGGGTGATGTCCATAATTGTACCAATTATAGGGGTATCAAGCTGCTAAGTCACACCATGGAAATTCGGGAGAGGGTAGTGGAGAGGAGGCTGAGAAGGAGTGTGTCCATTTTGGAGAATTAATTCGGATTCATGCCGGGGCGGTCGACTACAGAAGCCATTCATCTTGTGAGGAGTTTGACGGAGCAGTACAGGGACAGGAAGAAGGACTTACATATGGTGTTCATTAACTTAGGAAAAAGCCTACAACAAAGTCCCTAGGGAGGTTCTATGGAGGTATTTGGAGGTTCGCGGCGTTCCGGTAGCATTCATTAGGGTAATTAAGGACATGTACAAAGGAGCTAAGACTCGGGTGAGGGTCGTGGGAGGGGATTCAGATTATTTTCTAGTGATGATGGGATTGCATCAGGGATCAACTCTTAGCCCATTTTTATTTTCCCTAGCGATGGATATGCTGACGCATAAGATCCAGGGGGAAGTGTCATGGTGCATTTTATATGCAGATGATGTAGTGTTTATTGACGAGACGTGCGGCGGGGTTAATGCTGAGGTGGAGGTATGGGAACAGACCCTGGAGTCTAAAGGTTTCAGGTTGATCGCAAAAACAGAATACTTGGAGTGTAAGTTCAATGTTAGGATGCATGAAGCAGAAGTGGACATGAAGCTTGATACCCAAGTTATCCCCAAGAGAGAGAGTTTCAAATATCCTTGATCTATTATACATAGTAACGGGGAATTGACGAGCATGTCACACACTGTATAGGAGCGGGGTGGTTGAAATGGAGGCTTACTTCTAGTATTTGGTGTGACAGGAATGTGCCACCTAGACTTAAGGGAAAGTTCTACAAAGCGGTAGTTACACCGGCCATGTTATATGGAGCCGAGCGTTGGCCAGTCAAGAAATCTCATGCCCAGAAGATGAAAGTAGCAAAAATGAGGATGTTGCGATGGATGTGTGGGCGTACAAAAAAATATAAGATTAGGAATGAATATAATAGATACAAAGTGGGTGTGGCTCCTGTGGAAGAGAAGTTGAGGGAATCGAGGCTGAGATGCTTTAGTCATGTGAAGAGGAGAGACGTTGATGACCGGTTAGGAGGTACGAGAGGTTGCCCGTGGCGAGTCAGATGAGGGATAGAGCGAGGCCTAAAATGAACTTGGGTGAGGTGATAGGCTGGACATGGATCTACTCCAGCTTACCGAGAACATGACCCTCGATAGAAAGGTGTGGAGGTCAAAAATTAGGGTGGTGGTTTGATAGACAGTCTAGAGTTTTGCGTTGTCTTACCAGTAGTAGAAGTATTAGTCGGGTACCTTTATACTCCTAGTCCCTTGTTTCTATATGGTATGTCAATATTAGAAGTAGGATTGGCACTATTATTATAGTTTCATATCCCTGGATCTTTGTCATTATTCGTTGTATTATTTGCTTACATTGTCTTATTACATTGTTACTTTTATTGGTTCTCTATTGCTCCATTTTTTTACGTTCTTGAGCTGAAGGTCTTTCGGAAACAGCCTCTCTACCTTCATAGGTAGGGTTACGGTCTGCGTACACACTATCTTCCCCAGACTCCACTTGTGAGATTCAACTGGGTTGTTATTGTAACTTACGAGAAATTTATCTAGGTAACAGTGGAGGATCGTGGTAGCTGAGTAGGAGAAGTCATTGTTGGTTCTTGGTTTATATGATTGTGTCTTAATGCCAAGTAGGGTAGCCTACAGTGGGTGATTGAGTCACGTGGTCATATGTCTTTATAGTTTCTAAATTTCGCTACATTGATGGATTAGTTATGACTGAGGAGGAGAACATCATGGGTAATTCGAGCAAGGAATCTGATGATTGTGTGCTACATCTTGCCTTATTGATTCATGTAAAGATTGTGGGATGACTAAAATTTTATGCTTTATTGTGAATGTGACATGCAAGGAGAGGTATTCATTGGGTTGCTTCTTTGGAGTATTTATGTGCTAACGGAGCACTAGTTACTTGGTTATATAATTGGACTGGCTTAGAGTGGGCGACTTTAAACAATGGTTCTAGTGGGTTTGAGATTTAAGGTGTGGTGCTTAAGGATTTTCGGGTTCGTTGTGCGGCTAAGGATTGGGTTTTGCAACGGAGTGTGAAAGATTCTAGGAGTATTTCTATGTTATTACCGGGACTGCGTGCAGTGTTACAGAGAAGAAAGGAACAATGTCGAATTCGTAGAAGGTCTCATCGAAAAAGGGGCATCAGTAGGAGGTACTATTGAGTGCATGGAAGGGTATAAAATAGCTTATGGGTATTAAGACGACATGGTCTTGTGATCTGGGGTCACCTGGGGCGAGTGTTTATTTAGATCCATTGCTATGTTGGGAAGAGAAGTGTTATTTTGAAAGCAGGTCAAGAGAAGTCCGAAGAAATTGGGTCAGTTTAGCAATGGCTTGGAGCAACAAGATATGGGAAATGATTGGTTCATTTAGTATGATAAGACCATAAAGGTGTTTCATGGCAATGCTTGTGGATTGGGAGTCTCCATAATTTTGTTGATTTAGAGGTATTTAATTTTGATGATTTGTTATGTGCAAATGGATCCTGAAAGAGTTATGACGGTTTAGATGACGACTTGAGATGTGTGTCTTGTGAAGTTATAGGAAGTTGGTTGTGTGTTGCAATTTTTCTTCTAAATTAAGTTAAGTGAAAGGTTTCTAGTCGATAAAGTGTTATTCTACTGGTGGTTCAAGAGTTTAGATGAAATTCTTGTACTCTCGCGTAATAGCATGGTAGGTGTAATGAACATTGTGGAATTGGAATCGAAGGATCACGGTTGTGCTTCAGTTTTGACAAGAATGTCACGAGCTCGAAGGAGCGGGGGAGATTTCAGATGTTTAGAGTATGTTGCCACTACTTTAGTGTTGCCTGAGAATAATGTGTTTTGGGAAAGAGGCGTTGTGTATTGATTTGCGGATGCTTGACTAGTACTACATAAATAAATGGTTGGTAGCTGTTGATGTTCAGATTTTGTTACTTGGTGCGGAAGATTGTGGGAGTATCTCATATGGGATTATTATGTATGGGTGAGGTGTCAGTCATTTATGTAGTAGAGATTGGGGTCAGGTACAAATATTCTGATATTGTCACAGGTTGGAGAGTTTATGTCTGAGAGACGCATTATTCCTATGGTTGCAAACTGTGGAAGTTTGTTTAGGATTTGACAATTGTTTGTATGTGTGATGAATATGTCCATTGTGGATCTTGAAAAGACACTTTCTTATTTTTAGATGTTCGGAGTTGGTTTAGAGGTCCATTGGCAGGCCTAATGTAAAGGTATATTCTACACCAGATCGGATATGTTTATTCAGCACAACATTTGCCTATGGATGAGTCTTTGGGCGTGGTGGATATTATTCCTGTCGTTGTCTATTTCATGTGTTACTCTTTTATACTATGTGGGTTATGAGGAGTCTTGATTATTCATGTGTGTGTTGTGGTCAAGTGTAGGCTTGTGGTGTTATATCAGCGAGATGGCTCTCGAGATGCTGGTTGTTTATTGCCCCTTAGTCATGCTTAGCCCTTTGTGGCCCATGATGCTATCTATCTCTATAACGACCTGATCGGTCATTTTGAGATTTAGTGTTCCATTTGGTATTTTGAGACTATGATTATCTTCATATGACATATTATGACTTACATGTATGGCCGATTTTAATTTTCGAGTAATTCGGGATTGATTTGGAAGATTTAAGTTGGAAAAGTTGACCAAGGTTTGACTTTTGGGTAAACAGACTCGAGATTGAGTTTTTATGGTTATGATAGGTTCGTATGATGATTTTGGACTTGTGCGTATGTTCGGATTCAATTTTGGAGGCTTCTAGAAGGATTCAACAGTATTTGTCGAAAGTTGGCAATTAGATGAACTTAAGAGTTCATAAATTTTACCAAGACTTGACTTTGATGTTATTGGACTCCAATTGGCGTTTCGAGACTTTGGATAGGTCTATATAGTAAAATCAAACTTATGGGCAAAATTTAGAAGTAATCCGAAGTGCTTAAGTGTGATTCAGACACTCTTTTGAAAGAATGAAGATTTAATAACTTGAGAGAAATTCTATTCCGTTAGAGCCTCGATTATTTGTTGTGATGTTCCATGGATTTTTGAGGCTTTGGATAAGTTTGTATAATGTATTTTTACTTGTTCGTATGATCGGATGGTGTCCCGAGGGGCTCGGGTGTATTTTGCATTATTGGTTGAGAAACTAGTTAAGTTAAGGATTTGGGGTTTGACCACGGTCAATATCGGGTTAAGATGACTTCTTTTTGGTGTTTTGAGTGAGCGATCAGGTTCGTAGCATGTTTTATGATTGAAATGCATATATGATTTATATCCGGGACGTTCTGAATGAGTTTTGAGTGCTAAAACAAAGATTCTTTTGTTGTTGATTTTTTGGTGTAAAATGATTACGAAATTATCATTTTTGTCCCTTAAATTTTCAAACTTCCTTTAAAGCTTCAAAACATCATATCGCTCTCATTTTAAGGTCAAATTGGGCGATTCAAAAGGCTATCTTGGGTGTAATCTTGCAAGGCATATTAGGATTATCATGCTATAACAGCTGCTGCATTATTTTACCTATTCCAAAATTTAGTTACTTTTTCTCACATGATTTTGGAGCTCGGATTTGAGCGATTTTGGGGGGAATTTTTCCTATTTGGACTGGGGTAAGTATTTTTTTACTCGGTTTTGATTATATTTCATGAATCTATCTCCGATTATGACATTTGGATTATAAATTTTAATGAAAACTTATGGGTATTTGTCTAAACTTTCCTAAAGTGAATAATTGAGTTTTGACATCGATTAGGAGTCAGATTTGAGTGAAATTAGTATGGTTGGACTCATAACTGGATGGGTTGTCAGAATTTTCAGTTTTGACGGGATTCGAGGTGCGAGTCCGGGTTTGATGTTTTTGTTGACTTTGAGCTTTTGATTAAAGATTCGACCTTTATCATTTGGGTTTGTTTCCTTTAACGTTTTTTGATGATTTTAAGTTGATTTTGGCTAGTTTCTAGCCGTTTGGAGGTTGATTTGCATGGGATGGCATTTCTAGAGTGTTGTTTGGCTTGTTCGATATTTGTTTCGGCTTGTTTCAGGTAAGTATCTTATCTAAACTTTGTTGAGGCACTAGTTGCTTGAATTATTTGTGATAGCTATGTGCTATGGGTACGCATATGTGTAGGGTTTGAGCCCATGTGCGAGCACTGGGGTATTTATCCATGTTCGGGGTAGTGCTCAGGCTTTGATATACCTAATATTGACTGTTAAGATTTAAGGTATAATGTTTCTCACATTTCTAACATTGTTGTGAACTATTTGAGACATGTTTGAGGCTGCGAAGAGGCCAATTCCCTAAATAAACTTGGTAATTGCTATTTCTGTGATGAAATTACCGATTTGAGTTATGATAGCACACTTTCACATGCCTATACGTTAGAATGTTATTATACCAGTCCGAGATCATGAAATCTTATATTTGTTTATTATATAAATGTGTTCTTTTATACTCGCTTCTATGTGATATGATCTAGACTGCATGTTTGCGACCATACCGGGCGGATTGTGTTGTTATGCATGTGACCACGCCGTGCGGGTTGTGTTAATATGCCTATGACCACGACGTGTGGATTTTTTTGATATGCCTGTCACTACGCCAGGCGGATTGTGATATAGCCTTTGACCACGCTGGGCAGATTATGATACAGAGCATGTGACAATGCCGGGCATATTTTGATATTGAGCTTTTGACAATGCCGGGATGGTAGCACATTGAATTGGTCGTGCTTGTGTGTGGATAAGGATCCATCCCCCTAGGGTCACCCTCTTATGTTTCTCTCTTGATGGTGTACACGTGGATTGTGAGAAACTGACGGGTTTCGAGTTGATGTGAGCTATAGGAGAGCTAGTTACTGTTATTGGATTGGGTTGCAGGCCGCAATAGGCCTTATCAGCTTATTGTTATTTGGATCAGGTTGCGCGCCGAAACTAATATGTGGTTATTGCATTTCAACTCTACTTGCAATTTCCTTTATTGTTTACCTTACTTACTTGCGTATCTTCCTTATATGCTTGATTTTTGACTGAGCAGAATACTTTTAAACAAAGAATTGTAAGCACCAAGGTTGTTTTACCTGAGATTTCCTGATTTGATCATATATCTGTTCTATACTTGTTGAAATTATGAACTGTACAACCGATAACATGTATCATTTATAGTTCTTTCTTCTTTTATCTTACTGAGGTTAGTTAGGATACCTATTGAGTACATGGGGTCGGTTGTACTATACTACATTTACACCTTGCGTGCAGATTTTGGAGATGTTGTCGTGTATGATGGGAGATGGCATTGAAGATGTACCCACGTTCCAGTTATGGCTATCACTTGTCCTTGGTATCATTAGATTCAAATTCTTTTCATGTACATTCCAAACAGATGTTGTAATTATTTCATTTCAGTTTTATAAATCTAAGTCTTAGTGGCTCATGACTCGTACTACCAGTCCTTGGGTTATTGTATAAGAATTCAGTTATTTCATGTTAATTTCATTTGGATTATGTTCATGGATAGTTGGCTTACCTAGCGGGTTGGGTTAGGTACCATCACAACTAGTTCGATTTTAGGTCATGACAAGTTGGTATCAGAGATCTAGGTTCATAGGTTCTACGAGTCATTAGTAAGTATCTAGTAGAGTCTTGCGGATTGGTATGATAACGTCCATACCTATCTTTGAGAGGCTACAGGGCATTTAGGATAAACTTCCCATCTTTCTTTCCTATCGTGCGGCATTGATTCAGCTCAAAGAGTATCTCATTAAATTCCCACTCGTGTGTTATGCCGAGCATTCGGTATTAGCTGTGCATTAAGGGCTTGTGGTTCCATAGATGAGATGCGAGATATATTTTCTATGTTTTGGTGACAGGCCAGTCTCGAGGACTTGAGGGCGGGTTTGATTGTAGCTTGGGCTCGGTGGTTTCATTTGCGTGAGCGTGTGCTTTTGGACTTATATGTCCGGTAGTGTCCCTAGGAGTGGGACTTATGGCTCGGTGAGTGGTTGGGTGGCTATACAATGTGTATGATGTGACTACGGGATGTGTTCAAATGGTTTTGATATAACAGAAAGTGTTTGCTTGGGATGTGAAAGGACTATGAGTGCTCCATTTCTGTGGATGTGTTATATAATCTTGAGTTGTGAGTGTTTTGAGGGCTTCTTTCATGTTTTTCATTTGTCGAATGAAGCAGATTCTCATGTCTTGTTTACAAGTTCAGACTCGGGAAGATTAAGTGCGTGCGTAGTAGTTGTGGCTGTGGAAGGGCAGATAGAGATCCCAGTTTGAGGCTAAGCAGGAGGGTTATCTCCTACACGATGTTCTGAGGGTGTGTAGTTCTTATGATGATTATGTAGAGAGTTTCTTTCGGTGGATTATATATGTTGCAATTTGAGTTTGTAGCACTTGAGGAAGTTGGCTCGATTGTCACAAGAATGAATGTGCATTTAGCAAATGATTTAAGGTATTTTATGGTTTGTGTTGCATGAGCTTATGAAGGATTTAGTTGAATGTCAGTGTGGGATTATGGCAGTAATAGAGTATGAGTATTGTGAGCTATCAGATATTTTGTTCTATGGCTTTGAGCCAAGTGGGAGAGTCTGCAATCAATTTGATTTCATGATAATGTGTTGTATTGGTTTCGGTCTGAGGAATACTTGTGGATCAGTTATGACTTGTAGAGGTATATTTTGAGGATGACTTAAGCAAGGAAATTTCTGGGTGCGTGTTGTATTACGCCTTATGGATATATGGGAATCTTGGAATAGTTTAGGTTTGCTGTTTGTGATGGAGGTAATGTACTAATAAAAAGGGATTCACTCGGTTGCTTAGATGTGTGATTCCTTCTCGGGTGTTGGTGTGCTAATGGAGCACAGGTCGTTCAGCTCGTCTGGCAGTGCTTTTGAGATTAGAATATGATGGATGACTCTCGAGAATGGTACTAATGAGTTCAAGATTCATACGTGGCGTTTGAGGATTTTCTCCGGATTTGTATATGGATAAGATCTAAGATTTGCATTGGGTGGTGTCGAGACTTGCAGTGTTTCTATATCATGTTGGATTTTACATTTCCATATTAGAAAGGTAAAAGGAACAACTTCAAATTCACATAAGGTCTCTTCAGAGTGGGTTTCTCGGATGCGGTATTTTGAGTACTTAAAAGGGAATACAGTACCTTATGGACTTTAGGACGACGTGTATTTATGCTAGGATCTCTTGTGGTGAGCTTTGGTTGAGGATCGTGGTGTTCTGGAAAGGAAAAGTGTTAACTTGAAGGCAACTCGGAAGGAACTCGAAGAAATAGATAAGCTTGGTAGTGCTTTAGATCGGCATGTAATAGGAATGGTTGGTTCTTTTGTTCTTATGATCTGGTGAGGCTTTACTGGTGTTTTGTGGAAATATTTTTGAGTTTAGGCGACCTTTATGACTTGGTCAAGTTAGAGGAATTCAATGCAGATGGCTTGGTGTCGCGTCCCGTTTTTCCTTCGCGGGGAAGTCCAGGTTTCGACATTCATGGGGGAACAACTTGTTTCCTTTTGGGAATTGGGTGTTTGAAGAGTCGCCACCTAACGGATTAAGGTGCGTTAGGGCACCTAGAGCAATTAACTCATGTAACCAATTTACATTAACAGAGATTAGGGTAAGGGCTCGAAATAACCTTGAGTGGAAGGTGTTAGGCACCCCTCGCGATCCTTAACGGTGGGTCCCGGTCGAACTATGTAAATTAATCAATTAACAAGTATGCAGTCTCAGCACATATTTGCAAATAAAGGTAGTTTACATAGTCTAAATACATATATGTGTGCACGGTGAAATCGGAGGACCGACTTCCCATTGGCAAAATGCTTCGATACTCCATAGGTCCGGGGTCTCGAGCCGGCCATTTCCCCCAAGAAGTGTCAACGTCCAGCCGAAGGTAACATCGACCGAAACCCCGCCGAACATAGAAAGCTCCCGAAGAACTTATCCGGGGTCGACTAAATCTGTTCGAGCAACTCGACATCGGCCCACGCACATGTCATAAGGCTAGTTGGCTGTCCCATCCCCTTTTCTTTATCACGCAACGTCTCTTGTACTAAGTTTAGGCTCCTCCCTCCTATAAAAGGGGGAGCCATTAATACACTGTAAGGGGGATCCAACGATTCTACAAAGTGTAATAATATCTCTCTCTCTCTCTCTCTCTCTCTCTCTCTCTCTCTCTTCTTACTAAAACTTATTGGCTCTCACTGATACTGAGGATACCTCGATNGAGGCTAAGCAGGAGGGTTATCTCCTACACGATGTTCTGAGGGTGTGTAGTTCTTATGATGATTATGTAGAGAGTTTCTTTCGGTGGATTATATATGTTGCAATTTGAGTTTGTAGCACTTGAGGAAGTTGGCTCGATTGTCACAAGAATGAATGTGCATTTAGCAAATGATTTAAGGTATTTTATGGTTTGTGTTGCATGAGCTTATGAAGGATTTAGTTGAATGTCAGTGTGGGATTATGGCAGTAATAGAGTATGAGTATTGTGAGCTATCAGATATTTTGTTCTATGGCTTTGAGCCAAGTGGGAGAGTCTGCAATCAATTTGATTTCATGATAATGTGTTGTATTGGTTTCGGTCTGAGGAATACTTGTGGATCAGTTATGACTTGTAGAGGTATATTTTGAGGATGAATTAAGCAAGGAAATTTCTGGGTGCGTGTTGTATTATGCCTTATGGATATATGGGAATCTTGGAATAGTTTAGGTTTGCTGTTTGTGATGGAGGTAATGTACTAATAAAAAGGGATTCACTCGGTTGCTTAGATGTGTGATTCCTTCTCGGGTGTTGGTGTGCTAATGGAGCACGGGTCGTTCAGCTCGTCTGGCAGTGCTTTTGGGTCATGACAAGTTGGTATCAGAGATCTAGGTTCATAGGTTCTACGAGTCATTAGTAAGTATCTAGTAGAGTCTTGCGGATTGGTATGATAACGTCCATACCTATCTTTGAGAGGCTACAGGGCATTTAGGATAAACTTCCCATCTTTCTTTCCTATCGTGCGGCATTGATTCAGCTCAAAGAGTATCTCATTAAATTCCCACTCGTGTGTTATGTCGAGCATTCGGTATTAGCTGTGCATTAAGGGCTTGTGGTTCCATGGATGAGATGCGAGATATGTTTTCTATGTTTTGGTGACAGGCCAGTCTCGAGGACTTGAGGGCGGGTTTGATTGTAGCTTGGGCTCGATGGTTTCATTTGCGTGAGCGTGTGCTTTTGGACTTATATGTCCGGTAGTGTCCCTAGGAGTGGGACTTATGGCTCGGTGAGTGGTTGGGTGGCTATACAATGTGTATGATGTGACTACGGGATGTGTTCAAATGGTTTTGATATAACAGAAAGTGTTTGCTTGGGATGTGAAAGGACTATGAGTGCTCCATTTCTGTGGATGTGTTATATAATCTTGAGTTGTGAGTGTTTTGAGGGCTTCTTTCATGTTTTTCATTTGTCGAATGAAGCAGATTCTCATGTCTTGTTTACAAGTTCAGACTCGGGAAGATTAAGTGCGTGCGTAGTAGTTGTGGCTGTGGAAGGGCAGATAGAGATCCCAGTTTGAGGCTAAGCAGGAGGGTTATCTCCTACACGATGTTCTGAGGGTGTGTAGTTCTTATGATGATTATGTAGAGAGTTTCTTTCGGTGGATTATATATGTTGCAATTTGAGTTTGTAGCACTTGAGGAAGTTGGCTCGATTGTCACAAGAATGAATGTGCATTTAGCAAATGATTTAAGGTATTTTATGGTTTGTGTTGCATGAGCTTATGAAGGATTTAGTTGAATGTCAGTGTGGGATTATGGCAGTAATAGAGTATGAGTATTGTGAGCTATCAGATATTTTGTTCTATGGCTTTGAGCCAAGTGGGAGAGTCTGCAATCAATTTGATTTCATGATAATGTGTTGTATTGGTTTCGGTCTGAGGAATACTTGTGGATCAGTTATGACTTGTAGAGGTATATTTTGAGGATGACTTAAGCAAGGAAATTTCTGGGTGCGTGTTGTATTACGCCTTATGGATATATGGGAATCTTGGAATAGTTTAGGTTTGCTGTTTGTGATGGAGGTAATGTACTAATAAAAAGGGATTCACTCGGTTGCTTAGATGTGTGATTGCTTCTTCGGGTGTTGGTGTGCTAATGGAGCACAGGTCGTTCAGCTCGTCTGGCAGTGCTTTTGAGATTAGAATATGATGGATGACTCTCGAGAATGGTACTAATGAGTTCAAGATTCATACGTGGCGTTTGAGGATTTTCTCCGGATTTGTATATGGATAAGATCTAAGATTTGCATTGGGTGGTGTCGAGACTTGCAGTGTTTCTATATCATGTTGGATTTTACATTTCCATATTAGAAAGGTAAAAGGAACAACTTCAAATTCACATAAGGTCTCTTCAGAGTGGGTTTCTCGGATGCGGTATTTTGAGTACTTAAAAGGGAATACAGTACCTTATGGACTTTAGGACGACGTGTATTTATGCTAGGATCTCTTGTGGTGAGCTTTGGTTGAGGATCGTGGTGTTCTGGAAAGGAAAAGTGTTAACTTGAAGGCAACTCGGAAGGAACTCGAAGAAATAGATAAGCTTGGTAGTGCTTTAGATCGGCATGTAATAGGAATGGTTGGTTCTTTTGTTCTTATGATCTGGTGAGGCTTTACTGGTGTTTTGTGGAAATATTTTTGAGTTTAGGCGACCTTTATGACTTGGTCAAGTTAGAGGAATTCAATGCAGATGGCTTGGTGTCGCGTCCCGTTTTTCCTTCGCGGGGAAGTCCAGGTTTCGACATTCATGGGGGAACAACTTGTTTCCTTTTGGGAATTGGGTGTTTGAAGAGTCGCCACCTAACGGATTAAGGTGCGTTAGGGCACCTAGAGCAATTAACTCATGTAACCAATTTACATTAACAGAGATTAGGGTAAGGGCTCGAAATAACCTTGAGTGGAAGGTGTTAGGCACCCCTCGCGATCCTTAACGGTGGGTCCCGGTCGAACTATGTAAATTAATCAATTAACAAGTATGCAGTCTCAGCACATATTTGCAAATAAAGGTAGTTTACATAGTCTAAATACATATATGTGTGCACGGTGAAATCGGAGGACCGACTTCCCATTGGCAAAATGCTTCGATACTCCATAGGTCCGGGGTCTCGAGCCGGCCATTTCCCCCAAGAAGTGTCAACGTCCAGCCGAAGGTAACATCGACCGAAACCCCGCCGAACATAGAAAGCTCCCGAAGAACTTATCCGGGGTCGACTAAATCTGTTCGAGCAACTCGACATCGGCCCACGCACATGTCATAAGGCTAGTTGGCTGTCCCATCCCCTTTTCTTTATCACGCAACGTCTCTTGTACTAAGTTTAGGCTCCTCCCTCCTATAAAAGGGGGAGCCATTAATACACTGTAAGGGGGATCCAACGATTCTACAAAGTGTAATAATATCTCTCTCTCTCTCTCTCTCTCTCTCTCTCTCTCTCTCTTCTTACTAAAACTTATTGGCTCTCACTGATACTGAGGATACCTCGATATCCTTTGCCTCTATATGTGTTCTTCATTTTTTATGTGTTCTTCATCGTACAACTCAATTTCGGTTATAAATAGCTTCGTTTGATTATATCTCTAGCTGTTATATTGCTCCCGATTGTCCCCGACAACCCAAGCTCGACCTCGAGCTCGACCTTGAAGTCCCAATCGACCAAGCTTACACTCGGGTAGCAGCCCCTTTGGTTCGATCATTATCTCATTTTGTCCCATGCTCCATCGTTAAATTTCATATTACTAGCATCATCTGCTCTAACAACTAGCTTGGGAATAGATCACGTATTTTTAGAGTCCCATTTCATAAATTTAATTGTTGTTACCATTTTCACGGTAAACAGTTTGGCGCCCACCGTGGAGCTAAAAATAATAGTGATTATTTTCTTGCTAGTTTCATTACACAAACGCATATCATCTTTCACTCTTTTTCTTGTCCAAGATCCTTTGATTTCAGGTAAAAATGTCTGGCTCAGTGAACAGAGTCGAGAACGACCGCCTCGAAGATCACAGGGAAAATGGTGTAGCTATCCCGGCCGCCGGAGCACCACTACAGGATCCCGATAACGCACCTGGGCCAGTACTAGCGGACGTGGACTCATAGGACGCACAGCAAGTCAACGAAACTTCTCACGCCGACAGAAGCGTGCGACACAGCGACCGACAGGAAGTTCAAAAAACCCCGGCCTGGAAAGAACAGGAAGTTAGTCTTCACGTTATTTTTGAAATGTTGCAGGCACAACAACTGGACATTGCTCAGTTGCAAAGCCATCCGAGAACCCCAGCACGCCAGCACCGGAGATAGCTCGCCCCGCCGAGCAAATGCCCGAAAGATCAAATGATATAGGGTCAACGACTGACCCCACCATAGTGAAGATGCTGGAAGATCTTACCAAAAGGATCGAATGGGGTGAAAAAATGATTGCAGCCAACGATAAAAAAGTGGAGACCTACAACTCTCGAGTGGATCACATCCCGGGAGCACCCCCGGTCCTAAAAGGTCTAGATTCGAAGAAATTTGTACAGAGGCCGTTCCCCGAGGAAGCGGCCCCGAAGCCCATTCCTAAAAAATTCAGGATGCCAGAACTCCCCAAATACAGCGGCACCTCCGATCCCAACGAGCACGTCACCGCCTATACCTGCGCTGTAAAAGGCAACGATATAAAAAATGACGAAATCGAGTTCGTGTTGCTGAAAAAATTCGGAGAAACACTCTCGAAGGGGGCCATGATGTGGTTTTACAACTTGGCTCCCGACTCCATAGAATCATTCGCCATGCTAGCAGATTCCTTCGTAGAGGCGCACGCAGGAGCCATCAAGGTAGCAACGAGGAAGTCCGACGTTTTCAAAATCAAGCAAAGAGAGAATGAGATGCTGCGCGAATTCGTGTCCCGCTTCCAAATGGAACGAATGAAACTGCCACCCGTCTCCGACGACTGGGCGGTACAGGCCTTCACCCAAGGCCTAAACGAACGAAGCTCGGTGGCCACGAAGCAGCTGAAGAAGAACCTGATCGAATACCCGGCCGTGACTTGGTCGGACGTCCACAATCGGTACCAGTCAAAGATCAGGGCCGAGGACGACCAACTGGGAGCCCCTTCGAGCTCAGTATACCCGAGCAGACTCCTGGTAAAAGAAGCGAGCCCAACCAAAGAAAGGTACCAG
Organism: Nicotiana attenuata; assembly: GCF_001879085.1. NCBI lineage: Eukaryota > Viridiplantae > Streptophyta > Magnoliopsida > Solanales > Solanaceae > Nicotiana > Nicotiana attenuata. The sequence goes on along the minus strand of NW_017670706.1, from coordinate 217,254 downwards.
CTGTACCTCAAAGACAGGAGGAACATCCCAAGACGCAACCTACCTCGCAACGATCGAAGGATAGATCGAGGACAGGACCCTCGAAGACTCATCAACAGAACCAGATTCGATCGAAACATAGCACCAACTAACGCGCCCACTTATCGAAATACAACTTCTGCATTGATGTTTCAGACATCGTGTTCGCTATCGGCAAGATCAGGGACGCCAAGTGGCCCAAACCGATACAGACAGACCCTTCGCAGAGAAATTACAACCTAGTATGCAAGTTTCACAACACGCACGGTCACAGGACCGAGGACTGCCATCAGCTACGAGAGGAGGTGGCTCGACTACTCAACAAAGGGCATATCCGGGAATTTCTCAGCGATCGGGCCAAAAATCAAATCCGAGAGAGGGAGGCGACTAAGAAAAATGAGGCAAACTAACCACGACATGTCATCCACAAGATCATGGGGGTCGCCGATGCCCCGCAAGAACCGATAGTGAGAAGAACAAAGATATCCATCACCAGGGAAAAACGGACTCGGGGATATCTCCCAGAAGATGCCCTCACGTTCAGCGAGGAAGACACCGAGGCCCTATCTCAACCCTACAACGACGCCCTGGTAATCTCCTTTCTTATAAATTCATTTCAGATAAAACGTGTACTCATGGATACAAGTAGCTCGGCCAATATCATCAGGGCGAAGGTAATAGAACGACTCGGGCTACGCGAACGAATCGTGCCCACCACTCGGGTCCTCAACGGTTTCAACATGGCTAGCGAAACAACGAAGGGAGAAATCATCCTCCCGGTTACCGTGGTCGGCACAACCCAAGACGCCAAGTTCCATGTCATCGAGGGAGATATGAGATATAATGCCTTATTCGGACGACCTTGGATACACTGCATGAGAGCAGTACCATCTACCCTCCATCAGGTGATTTAATTCTCGACAAAGGACGGGATCAAGACCGTATACAGGGAATAGCATGCGGCAAGGGAAATGTTCGCTATACACGACATAGTGCCAACGCTCACACTTCCACCCCCAAATGAAACCACGAGCAGACCAGGTCTCTCCCCCGGTCAAACTTGACAAAGAAAAGTGAAAAATTCGCGCCGCACCTCTGCCCCCGGGAAGTTATAATAGGCTAAGTCCCAAGACGTCGCCTGCGCATGTAACTGTAAGGTACAACCATTCCTTTTCTTATGTTATTTTTTCAAATCTGAGATTAACCCTCGCGCAGACTCCCAAATCAGAAGCGCCTTGACGTAAATACTGCTACGGAACCCCGAAGCCCCAAGGGCGCACCCGTTGCACTCTTTTCCTTCGACCGAGTTTTTATCCTAAAACGAAAGGTTTTTACCGGCAAGGTTTTTAACGAGGCAACGTCTGCAAGCCACCAGGAGGGGAACTCCGCAAAAATTTCAGAACAAACCGAGCAGGCGTTGAAAAAACGAGAAGGCATTCCCCCCGAAAAGCGGCCCGCTCGTGGGAATTTCAGAAAACACCAAACAAGGTTTCCTGTAAGAAAAACGATGCATCAAAACACCGGTGCATTCAGGCCTCATCGGCAAAAACGTGTACTATTGTATCAAACAAATCAAAAAATACTTTTTGGAGGAGGGAACTCCTTCCCAGAGTAAAATAACGAATCTTTCCCCTGAAACATCCCGAAAAATGCAGGAACAGGTGCCAACAGTTCAAAAACGCCCCGAACGGCCTCCTGGTCGAGGCTATAAGACCACAATATTTTTCAGGCGGGACAAACCCGCAAGCGATCACCCACGGCCCGATATAGGTCGGGCCAACACAACAAGGTATATTGCGCCAACGGATCAAGGGACACTTTCCAGCACTCTGTTCTCCGAACGGAGAAATCACATTGCATTCCCGGCAGGGATCTCTTCACCAATGCATCTCGGAATACTCGGAGACTTAATTCCTGCAATTGGGCACTCGCATAACTCCATGACCAGAACTCCGGGCTCGTAAAGCCCAAAAACACAGCTCCGAGTTCACAAGAAGCGGTCTTCACACTTAAACAACTTGATGACTCGGAGACTGACGACAATCGCCATACTACATCGCCGAAAGAACTGTAAGACCTCAATAGGCATGACAAGCTGTAAGACCTCAATAGGCATGACAAACTGTAAGACCTCAACAGGCATGAAAATCCCGTAGTTCAGGCTATACATCGCATTTGTAAGAATCTAGAAAGGGCATACCCTCGATATAGACGCCTAAACTATCACTCGGGATCGAAAATGGCTATGGCCAAACGCACATGACTACGGTCAAAACGGCTGATACAACCAAAATAACGTGACTCGGGGACGCCCGACCATCGCCAAACAAAAATCGCAGGCCACCACTTTGAATATACTTCGGAAAGAACCGGTTAAAACAGGCTTCCCTCAATAGGCAAACAACGGGCTATGAACCTTCCGAGGTGCTCGAAATATCGCCGATAACGACTTGAAATTGAGGTTATTCCAGAACCGACGACGGGTCAGGCAAAAATCTTTCAAAAGACCTTAACGAGCGGAAAACAAGCCTACAAAATGCCCACGTGCAAAAATAGCGTAAGAGCCATTATCGCCAGCTAAGCAAGCCTACTGGCCACATATCAAAAGGTCTCTACGACCAAAAAGCGTAAGAGACATTGCCGCCAGCCAAATTGTTGAGGATCATAGTGAGCTCGAATCGTAACTCGATTCGGAGAACGGATCCAAAATATTTAACTAAGCAAGCCTACGGGCCACATATCAAAAGGTCTCTATGACCAAAAAGCGTAAGAGCCATTGCCGCCAGCCAAATTGACAACTTGAGGATTAAAGTGAGCTTGAATCGTAACTCGATTCAGAGACCGGGTCCAAAATAGTTAACTAAACAAGCCTACGGGCCACATATCAAAATGTCTCTATGACCCAAAAAGCAAGTGCCCTTGTCGCCAGCCAAAACTGACAGCTTAAGGGTCAATTAAAGCTCGAATCGCAACGCGAATTGGAGATTGGACCCTAAATAAGTTAAAACGACCAAAAGCCCAAAGGCGAGAAATAAAAGCCGTCGTCGCCAACCCAGACAAGCGCCAATCTCGAGGGTAAATTAAGCTCGAGTCAGATCCCGACTCGAAGAACTGAACCCGACAACGAGTAAGGCATACAAGCCTTAGGGCAAGTCCTGGATCGATTGACCCAATTGAAATTCCAACAAATGGAAATACAAAGAATATAAGTTGCGGGGTTCCCCCTCTTATTGCTACGTGCTGACGACAAGGCGCAACCCAACCTGGTAGAATATTGGAAGCCATATATACATAACAAAGGAGGCAAGAAACGATCATTTCGCCTCTTTCCAACAGTCATAGCCTAGCGGTCTCCTCCTCATCATCCTCAGCATCGGGCACCATGAATTTTGCATCATACTCCTCTCCTTTGGCCTAATCTCCGTCGAAAGGTCAAAACCCCTTGCGAGAATCTCCTCAAGAATTCCCTCCGGGATCTGCGCCTCACGCGCTCTCTGCTATTTTAGGCACGATCAAGGGTCTTCTGCAAACTCAAATTTGGCGGCATCGGCTCTCCTCGAGTAAGCTGCCATTTTTGGCCCCGACCTGGTATCATTCATCACAACCTCGGCTTGAACATTTGCCCACACTGGCGCAAAGAGACCGAAGGGCAGGCAGGCTCGACAAAAACTGACTCAAGGCCTGAAATGGCTAGACAAAACGTAAAGGTTCCGACGCCTGCTCGCATCAGCAAATCACACTCAAAGGTCCCCTGGCCTAAACAGATCGGTTCTGAACCCGCGAGCGTCCCGCCAAAACACGAAAACCAGTCCGTCGGATAAAAAACAATAGAAAAAGAGGTAAAGAAATTCATGACTCCTTTCATTTTATTTCTATTATACATATACATGCGCTAAAGATGCGCATGGCAAGGTCGATGCTCCAATGGCGGGCATTCTTTGGGGCATCAGCCGTAAACGAGCTGGGCACTACGCCCGACTACCTTCGCTCAAGCAAATTCTTCCGGAAAAACGGTACCCCTGACATAAGTCCCTGCAAGCAAACACTCCCTTCAAAAGCCCGCTCCGGCCTGGCTCAAATCATCGGCGATAAATCACCACTCCTTCATCATCCACAGTTTAGCTTAGTGCTATGCCAGTCCGGACACCGGCTGTTCCCAATCCGGACTCTTCAAAGAATCAAGCTGCAGTTCTACGGCCACATCGACTCTAATCAAAGCTCAAAGATCCCAAACGCAGAGGGATCGCGCCAAAACCTGCCACAACGGGAAGCCAGCAAGGCCTTTCGAGCGGGTAGCTTTCTGGGGAAACGCCCCTCATTGTTCAAAAGTTGCTTGTAAGAGGAGTCTTGAGTATTTGAGGAGTTTCCTTTAGGCAGCTCACATACATTACCTCGTTAAAAGCCTTGCCGGTAAAACCCTTCTTTTGGGACAAAAACTTGGTCGAAGGAAAAGAGTGCAACGGGTGCGTTTTTAGAGCCCTGAGGTCTTCAGGCAGTGCCAGCGTTATGACAGCTCCGGTCGGGTGCCTGCACGAGGGTTAGTTCTGAATTAGAAAAAAAAGGGAGATGTTCGTACCTTGAAGTGAGATGCGCTGGCGATGCCTCGAGATTGACTTGTTGTAATTGCCTGAGGCGAAGGCGCGGTACGGACTTCCACATTGTCTTGTCAAGTTCGATCGAGGGTGAGACCCAATTCGCCCTTTGGTTTATTCGGGGGTGGAGGCAGGAACGTTGGTACCACGTCGTGTATCGCGAACATTTCCCTTCCCGCGTGCTGTTCCCCGTGGACGGTTTTGATCCCGTCCTTTGTTGGAAATTTTATCATTTGGTGAAGGGTGGATGGCACTGCTCTCATGTAGTGTATCCATGGCCGCCCGAATAAGGTGTAATACCTTATAGCTCCCTCGATGGCATGGAATTTGGTGTCTTGAATCGTGCCCGCCACGGTGACCAGGAGGATGATTTCTCCTTTCGTTGTTTTGCTTGCCATGTTGAATCCGTTGAGGACCCGATCGGCGAGCACGATTTGGTCAAGCAATTCGAGTTGTTCTATTACCCTCGACCTGACAATATTGGCCGAGCTACCTGGGTCCACGAGTACACGTTTTATCTGAAAAGAATTTACAAAGAAGGAAATTACCAGGGCGTCGTTGTGGTGCTGAGACAGGGTCTCGGTGTCTTCTTCGCTGAACGTGAGGGCATCTTCAGGGATATATCCCCGAGTCCGCTTTTCTCTAGTGATGGATATTTTTGTTCTTCTCATTATGGGTTCCTACGGGGCATCGGCTCCCCCCATGATCATGTGGATGACGTGTTGTGGCTAATTTGCCTCGCTCTTCTTGGTTGCCTCCCTTTCTCGGAACTGATTTTTGGCTCGATTGCTAAGAAACTCTCAGAGATACACTTTGTTAAGCAGCCGAGCTACCTCCTCTCCTAGTTCATGACAATCTTCGGTCATGTGGCCATGCGTGTTGTGAAACTCGCACACTAAGTTGTAGTTCCTTTGTGAAGGATCTGACTGCATCGGTTTGGGCCATTTGACGTTTCTAATCTTACTGATAGCGAACACAATGTCTGACGCATCGACGTTGAAATTGTATTTTGACAGGTGGGGTGTACCTGTTGGTACTACGTTCAATCCATCCTGGTTCTATTGATGAGCCCTCGAGGGTCCTGTCCTCGTTCTACCTTCCGATCATTGCGGGATAGGTTGCACTTCAGGGCGTTCCTCCTCTCCTCGAGGTATGGTTGATACCTTTTTTTGTTTGGCTTTGGTTCCTTCGCCAGGAGCCCGTTTGGGTATACTGAGCCCGAAGGGGCTCCCAACTGGTCATCCTCGGCTCTGATCTTCACTTGGTACCAGTTGTGGACGTCCGACCAGGTCACGGCCAGATACTCGATCAGGTTCTGTTTCAGCTGTTTCGAAGCCACCGAGCTTCGTTGGTTCAGGCCTTGGGTGAAGGCCTGTACTGCCCAGTCATTGGAGACTAGCGGTAGCTCCATCCATTCCATCTGAAAGCGGGACACCGATTCCCACAACATCTCGTTCTCTCTTTGCTTGATTTTGAAAACGTCAGACTTCCTTGTTACTACCTTGATGGCTCCGGCATGTGCCTTTACGAAGGAGTCCGCTAGCATAGCGAATGAGTCTATAGAATTGGGAGCCAGGTTGTGGTACCACATCATGGCCCCCTTCGAGAGTGTTTCTCCAAAAAATTTTCAGCAACACAGACTCGATTTCATCATTCTTTATATCGTTGCCTTTTACTGTGCAGGTGTAGGCAGTAATGTGTTCATTAGGGTCAGTGGTACCATTGTACTTAGGAAGTTCCGGCATTCTGAACTTCTTTGGAATGGGCTTCGGGGGCACTTCCTCGGGGAACGACCTTTGTATGAACTTCTTCGAATCCACGCCCTTGAGGACTAGGGGTGCACACGGGATCTGATCGACCCTGGAGTTGTATGTCTCGACCTTTTTATTGTTGGCTACAATCATTTTCTCACCTGATTCGATCCTTCGGTTGAGGTCCTCAAGCATCTTTATTATGGCAGGGTCGGCTACTGATCCGTTATTGCTTGATCTCTCGGGTACTTGTTCGGCGGGGGGAGCCGTTTCCGGTGCCGCTGTGCTGGGAGTCTTTGGATGAATTTGTAACTGAGCGCTGGCCAATTGTTGTGCCTGCAACATTTCAAAAATAACATGAAGACTAACTTCCATTTCTTCCCAGGCCGGGGTTCTTTGGGCTTCCTGTCGGTCGCTATGCCTTACGCTCCTATCGATGGGTGAGGTTTCATCAACCTGTTGCGCGTCCTGTGAATCCGCGTCCGCTAGAATTGGCCCAGGCATGTTATCGGGATTTTGCGGTTGCGTTCCGGCAGCCGGAACAGCCACACCATTTTCCCGTAGTTTTCGAGGTTGTCATTGTCGACTCTGTTTAGCGAGCAAGACAATTCGACCTGAAATCAAGAGATCTTGGACAACAAAAAGTGTGAAAGATAACTTGCGTTTGTTCATTGAAACCAGCAAGAAAATAATCACTATTATTTTTAGCCCCACGGTGGGCGCCAAGCTGTTTACCGTGAAAATGGTAACAACAATTAAATTTGTAAAATGGGATTCTAAAAATACATGATCTATTTTTATGCTAGTTGTTAGAGAAGATGGTGCTAAGAATGTGAAGTTTAACGATAGAATACAAGCTAAAACGGGACAACAATCAAACCGAGGGGCTTACTGCCCTGGCTTCGGACTGGTCGAGGGAGGACCTCGAGGCCAATATCTAGGCTCGATCTCGAGCTATCGGGGGTAGTCGGGAATGGGGGGACAGTTAAAGTATAATCAAACAAGGCTCTTTATGGCCAATACCAAGCAACAAATGAAGAACAAGTAAGAAAGTAATAAATGACAAGGGTAGCTTTGAGCGAATAAGTTAGAGAAGAGAGAGAGAGAGAGAGAGAGAGAGAGAGAGAGAGAGAGAGAGAGAGAGAGAGAGAGAGAGAGAGNAGAACAAATAAGAAAGTAATAAATGCCAAGGGTAGCTTTGAACGAGTAAGTTAGAGAAAAAAGAGAGAGAGAGAGAGAGAGAGAGAGAGAGAGAGAGAGAGATTATTGATCTTGTAGAGAATAGTTGGAGCAACATCAGATGATTACAAAATAGCGTGGGTTCCCTTTATATAGGAGGGGAACCCAGCTATAGTACAACACACATTATTTGTAAAGTATGGAGATGGGACGGCTAGACGCGACACTTCGACATAGGCTCTGGATAGGCCAGCTCTGTCAGACTTAGCCGTGTGCCTTGGGAACTTCCCCTCCTGTTCTGGCCTCGACCTCGGTCTTCTTCGAGTCGGGCCTCGACGAGCCCCGAGGGAGGGGACTCGGTCGTGGCTCCACACCCTTAGGGTCTCGAGGCATTCTTCCGAGATGGCTTGATAGCGAGAAATTAAGTCTTCCGATTTCACCGTGTAAACCTATCATCACATCAAATGTGTCAATGCTGTTGAGAAAGACAAATGGTGGAGTAACAAAATAGAAAGCATACTAACATGGTCTAGGTATGAACCCGACAAAGGGCTTGGGAAGAATTTCCAAGGTATTACCAAACCGATACAACTGAAACGTCATGGTACTACCTTCGGGCTCGGATACCAATATACATGGCAACAGTATGATGACTAGTTGCCTCCATGGCATGGATCTTATTACCCTCTCGAGCAACCAGTGTCACACCTGGGACTTTTCACCAGGCTGATACAATATGGGGAACTGCAGAAGAAGAAGCATTAGTTGGGTTGAGGAATCTATTCCTGGAGGACGAGGATATGGACTGCAGCACAATAATTGAGGCGGAGGAGGATGAAGGCCTCACCATTCAGACTGTGGAGAAGGGATCTGTTCTCAGGAACTGGACTGCCACACCATCCCGGGCCCGCCGAGTCCCTAGGTAGCTTGGCAAACAACTTAATTTTATTTCTGTAGCCATGCTAGGCATCTAAGATTTTCAGTAATTTTGTTTTTGAAGACTTACTTGTTTCAAATAAATGCTCGATTCATCGATTCGTACTTATTTTGGATGTTCTCAGTTTAAATCAATGCATTGCTATTTACTATTCATTATTATCTTCCACACTTTTCTTTCTACAGTGTTAGTATTACTTTTCCTGATGAACTAGTGATTGTGACATGTAATGAGGCAACGCAATATAAGGATAGTGACTCGGATGAAGAAGATGAAATACCTTAGGAAGTTGTCAGGGAGGTTGAGAACTTTGAGAATAAGCCTAAGTCCAACCTGGACGAAACCGAAGCAATAAATTTGGGAGACGCCGAAACCGTCAAGGAGACTCGCATCAGCATTCACTTATCACCGACAGAGAAAGAGGAGTACATTCATTTCTTGAAGGAGTATGAGGATATCTTTGCATGGTCATATGATGATATGACCGGTTTGAGCACGTCCATAGTGGCTCACAAATTGCCTACCAATCCCATTTGTCCGCTAGTGAAGCATAAACTTAGGAAATTCAAACCAGATATGAGCCTGGAAATCAAGGAGGAAGTTACTAAGAAGATCAAAGCCAAAGTCCTCAGAGTGGTTGAGTACCCAACCAGGTTAGCCAACATTGTACCAGTTCCGAAGAAAGATGGGAAGGTTAGAGTATGTGTTGACTATCGAGACTTAAATAGAGTGAGTCCCAAGGACGATTTTCCACTGCCAAATATACACATCCTGATCGACAATTGCGCCAAGCACGAACTCCAATCCTTTGTAGATTGCTTCGCGGGTTATCACTAGATTTGGATGGATGAAGAAGACGCAGAGAAAACAGCTTTTATTACACCATGGGGTTATACTTCTACAAAATGATGCCCTTCGGTCTAAAAAATGCTGGGGCTACTTACATTAGAGCCATGACAACCATCTTCCATGATATGATACACAAAGAAATAGAGGTGTATGTGGACGACGTCATTATCAAATCCAAGAGGGTCGCAGATCACATAGCGGACCTGAGAAAGTTCTTTGACAGGTTAAGAAGGTACAACTTAAAACTGAACCCCGCAAAGTGTGCATTTGGGGTTCCTGCAGGAAAGTTACTGGGATCGAGCTGGATCCGTCTACACAATTTACATTCCCGCAATATGTGTTTAAATACTGCAAAACTTTCAGAATAATTACTGACTTGGCTACCTTTTGTTTTTCTTTCTTTCTTTTTGATTATTCCCATTCCCCAAAAAGGTTAGTTTGTGCATATTGACATCATCAGCTTAGCACTCAAGATCCAGGGGGCCTCCACCTTCTCCTCCTCCTAGTCCACCAAAAAGCAAGGGAAAAGCAAAAAATGGAAGATTTTAACGACACCAAAAAGGAAAACAACACAAGGGTTGAACACGCAAAAACTTCTGAGGGTCGGGGTACTCAGGCCCCAAACGATGCAGGTTCACGGCTCGAACAGAAAATACTGGAACTCCAGAGTGAGCTTGAGCATGTCTGGAATATGGCAAACCTATCCTTCTCACTCAGCGTCCCAGACATCAGTCATCCAAACACTCAGAACCCCGCACCACCTCAAAACTCGCCCAACAAGCGCCCACAAAATCCACCCGTGCCTCACCATTATACAACTCCACCACAAAATCAAACGATCCCACCACAATACCCGCCAAACACCTACCACACTCCACAAAATACTTCACCGGTCATTCCTGAACCCCAGAATTCCAGCAATGATCACCATCATACTCAGATTCCGGGTCACCAAAACAACCCAATATATGTTGAAACCCTACCTCACTCCTCTCAACCCATCTCCTATGCATCAGAATCTATTGAGAAGGACATGCTCATTAAGAACCTGGCCGAGGAGCTCAATAAGTTGACTAGCCGAGTTCAAGGCGTAGAAGGAGGCTAGGGGATAGAAGGTCTGAACTACGAAGACCTATGCATACACCCGGATGTAGAACTGCCAGAGGTTATAAACCTCCAAAGTTCGAGATGTTTGATGGTACAGGTGATCCTAGGGTTCATCTAAGGACCTATTGTGACAAGCTTGTCGGGGTCGAAAAGGATGAAAAGATCCGGATGAAACTCCTAATGAGGACTCTTATGGGAGATGCTTTGTCCTGGTACATCAGCCAGGATCCTAAGAAATGGTCCAACTGGGTGAGTATGGCATCTGATTTCATGGACCGATTCAGGTTCAACACAGAAAATGCACCGGATGTTTTCTACATTCAAAAACTCAAGAAGAAGCCCACCGAGACTTTTCGCGAGTATGTTACTCGATGGAGGTCAGAAGCGGCCAAGGTTAGACCATCTTTGGATGAGGAACAGATGAACATGTTCTTCGTCAGAGCACAGGATCCGCAATATTATGGTTATTGAAAACCATAAGTTCTCTGACATCATAAAACTTGGTGAAAGGATCGAAGAAGGTATCAAGAGCGGGATGGTAACAAACTTTGAGGCATTGCAGGCCACAAATAAAGCATTGTAGTCAGGGGTATATCTAAGAAGAAGGACGTGGGGGCAGTAATGGTGGCCCAAGGCCCAAAATCTCCACTCACATACCAAACATCTCCACTCACATACCAAGCACCCCCACCCACATACCAAACACCTCCACCTACATATCAACCCTCATCCCCCAGATATTCCCAACCAACCATAGTCTATCACACCTATAATTCCCAACCATCTCATTTCCAGTCACCTCCAACTCGTCAAAACTACCCAAGAACACGACACAATTTTGACCGCAAACCACCCAGGCAATACACCCCTATTGCGGAACCCATCGACCAGCTGTATGAAAGGGTAAAAGTCGCTGGTTACGTCACTCCTATTCCTGTTGTAGCAGTGGAGAACCATCCCAATTGGTCAACCCAAACAAAACCTATGCATATATCTATGGTATGAAAGGGCACACCATCGATGAGTGCCGAACATTGAAAGACAAAATTCAGCACTGATTGACAACAAGGTCATACAGGCAAAAGAAGCCGCACCCAATGTCCGCAACAATCCTCTCCCGAATCATAGGAGTGGTGGAATACATGTGATAGAGATAGATGAAGAATGGGATCCTGAAGGGTTAATCGGGCTTATTCGATAAGGCGATGACTTTAAACCTGCAGTCACACTCGCCCCAATTATAGTACACACGTAGTTGCCAGTTGAGGTTGAGATAGCTGCATCGGTTCCATTTGAGGTATAGGTAGCTCCACCTACGGCCACTCCTATTCCATTTGAAGTAGAAATGGCCACACCTTTCCCAGTGATAGTATCAACCACACCTCCTTTTGATTCAAAAGCAATAACCTGGGATTACGTTGCCGAAGCTAGGCGAAAAGGAAAGACAAAGATGGAGGAATTCGACACTGCACAAGGAATAACTAGGACCGGAAGAATCTATACACCTGAACACTTGGGAGGACCAAGTAAGGATGCCACTACCAAGCAGCCTGTCATTGAAACGGGACCAGATGACCTTTGGAGGAAAGTACAAGCAAGGGAATACTCCGTCATTGATCATTTGAACAAAACCCCAGCTCAGATATCCATCCTATCACTGTTGCAAAATTTGGAGGCACACAAGAATGCTTTGATAAAGGTGTTGAGCGAAGCTTACGTGCCCAACAATATCACCTGCGGAGAGATAGCCAACATGGTAGGACGGTGCTGTAAAGTCATAAGATAATCTTCCACGAGGACGAACTACCACCTGAAGGGTAGAATCATAACCGAGCATTGCATATCACGGAACAATTTGGAGACAAATTCATTGCCAGAGTTCTGATCGATGGAGGTTCAAGCCTCAATATTTCTCCGTTAGATACTTTGAAAAGATTGGGTAAAAGTTTCCATGAAATATGGGCAGGAAGCATGAACGCGTGAAAGCCTTTGATGGGTCTCAAAGGGCCACGATTGGGGAGATTAATCTTTGTCTACAGATGGGGCCAACTTGGTTCGACGTTGAATTCCAGGTGCTTGACGTATCAGCTTCATATAATCTTCTGTTGGGCCGACCATGGATACATGTCGCCGGGGCTGTGCCTTCAACACTACACCAGGTCGTGAAGTTCGAATGGAACCATTAGGAGGTGATCATTCACGGGGACGGGCGTAACCCCATTTACACTAGTCAAACCATCCCGATTATCGGGAACAGAAGAAGGCTAGGAGGGGAAACCTATTGTTTACCGTGAAAATGGTAACAACAATTAAATTTGTAAAATGGGATTCTAAAAATACGTGATCTATTTTTATGCTAGTTGTTAGAGAAGATGGTGCTAAGAATGCGAAGTTTAACGATAGAATACAAGCTAAAACGGGGCAGCGATCAAACCGAGGGGCTTACTGCCCTGGCTTCAAACTGGTCGAGGGAGGACCTCGAGGCCAATATCTGGGCTCGATCTCGAGCTATCGGGGGTAGTCGGGAATGGGGGGACAGTTAAAGTATAATCAAACAAGGCTCTTTATGGACAATGCCAAGCAATAAATGAAGAACAAGTAAGAAAGTAATAAATAACAAGGGTAGCTTTGAGCGAATTAGTTAGAGAAGAAAGAGAGAGAGAGATATTATTGATCTTGTGGAGAATAGTTGGAGCAACATCAGATGATTACAAAGTAGCGTGGGTTCCCTTTATATAGGAGGGGAACCCAGCTATAGTACAACATGCATTATTCAAAAAGTATGGAGATGGGACGGCTAGACGCGACGCTTCGACATAGGCTCTAGATAGGCCGGCTCTGTCAGACTTAGCCGTGTGCCTTGGGAACTTCCCCTCCTGTTCTGGCCTCCACCTCTGTCTTCATCGAGTCGGTCCTTGATAAGCCCCGAGGGAGGGGACTCGGTCGCGGCTCCACACCCTCGGGTGTCGAGGCATTCTTCCGAGATGCCTTGATAGCGAGAAATTAAGTCTTCCAATTTCACCGTGTACGGATAGTCTCCGCACTTCTTAGAGGGAAGCGATAAGAAATGTTTTTGACACCCCATTTCGCGGGCTCCTGAAATGACGTTGTGCTGATGGCGCAGCCCCTCTTTACAAGTGCCGAGGCGTTATCACCTTTTCGCTTCTCCAGGATCATCCGAGACGTCGTGACTCTTCGTTCTTCGGGGTCGTGTCATTGCTATCGATTCAGCTTCTACAAACGCATTGATTGCGCCTGTTGTCACACTTTTCGAGGACGATGATGGCGTCGTCAGTTACTTTGCCCTCCCCTTATAAATGGGGCTTCTTGTGATCGGCTCTTCATTCAAACTTCCTTTGATATTCATCCTTTCCTTCTTTCCTGCCATTTTTAGTTTTTGCTCTCTCATTATGTTTGAGGCCCACGGCCTCAAGGTCTTACGCCGTGTGTGCCATGACCCAACTCTCGATCCTTCTTTGGTTGGACGAAGTTGCACTACTGTGATGCTATTATTCTTGTTGTTGTTGTTGTTGTTGTTGCTGTCTCCGTTAGCTCGGGGCGATGAAGTAGAAGACCGCTGCTCAAGAGGGGGCTCATATTATACACCGCTTCTCACCCTCCTTCCTCGGTTTGGCATGTTACATCCCTTTTGGATTCTTGGGGGTATGGTGACAGTCTCTACTGGATGTTGCCTCCCGAGCCGAGGTAAACTCTCAAGAAGTGGCTTCAAAATGGTAGTACTGGCGGAGTTTGTACTAGCCAAAATTTTCACCCAGCCACTTCTTGTCTTCTTTCGGCCTCTCCTTCGTCATTTTACTCTTCTCCCCCGCCTTCCTCTTCTGTATCCTTCTTTTCGAAGATGCCACTCCGGGAGGATTAGGATGAGGTCCCCGAGGGGATTGGACTTGGAATATATTGTCTTTAAGGTCATACGCCTGAAGGGATGATGACGGAGATGCCGCATTTTGGGAATAGGCTAGATTCTTAGGCTCTTGTTGTAAGCATATCCTTGAACTTCTTTATTTTTGTGTAAGGATCCCCTTGTGGACTTTTATAATCATATGTACGGACCCCCCCAGGGTCGTTGTAAATGAACATTTTATGAATACAGAGATATTTCCTTGATTCCTGCCTTTGATACTTGCTGTATTTCTTTATGTTTACGGTAGCTCTGAATGCACGATCCTGTTTTGTCGTCTGTAATACTAACCTCAGATGCCAGTATTCCTTCCGGCCCTAGGTTGATAGAAAAGGCTTCATGTGGGACCTTTCGTGGTTCCTCGGACTGAACCAGGGTAAGGCCAATAACCTCGGGCCGCCGGGACCCTAACTTCGCGTGGAAGCGTGGATAATGTTTTTGGGCCTCATACTATCTTTCGAGAAGAAATTTTCCCGAGGACCCGCGAACGGGGGACGCCGGTGATTTTTTGAAAGCAGCCTCTAAATAGAGGCTCGTCGTATTCGGATCATCTTGGACAACACCCGGAGCCTGTCTTGTATGGGTGTTCAAAAAATGTTTATTTCTTCACAGACGGGTTTCCCTCGGCGGATACCTTCGAAGTTGCGTGCTAGTCTTGTGTTGGTGAAGGCGTTGTTGGCCTTCTAGAGCGCCGTCTCACTGTGACGGAGGTCTTCGGGGCTGAGTATTGCCTCGAGGCCGGAGGTGGTGCTGTTGGTCGGCGTCTTCGGTTGGCCTTGGATCGTCGTTGTTCTTCCAATGTATGGCATAAGGCTGTTTCCACCCTCCCAGAGGGGAAGAAGTTGTGGGCTTCTGAGCCAGGAGACAATGGCGACAGATGGGATACGCACTCGTAGGGCGATGGAGTTTTTGGTGAGGCTAAACAGGTCCGTGTCTCTGGTAAGAGAACATCGTCCGAGCCTGTTGTTCATAAAGTTTTCAATCTTGGAGCGGTGGTTCCTCCGAATGATCATGCTTCAACCGAGATCGGTCCTTCCCAAGGACAAGAGGATGGGCCCGTAGGAATGTCCTTCGGCCTTCATGGAAGTCCGTTGGCTTCACTTTGCGGCAAGCCTCGACACAACTCTTCTGCATCTCGTTTTTCCCCTTTTTAATCAAGCTTTCCTCCTGCAGGATTTTGATAGGCTCAGGTTTGAGCTGTTCCGCCACGGGACTTAGGCCTCGTAGAGCTCCGGATGAGGGTGAGTCCCTTAGGTTCCTTTGCATGGGGAAGGATGTTGAGTTGATGTACTGGCGCTATGGAGCGCACCGAAGCTCAATTTACGAGAGCTATTCAGTGGGACAGGCGATCTTTCGTAGTAAGCGTTTCGCTTTTTTAACCTTTGAGGTCAGGTTTTTGCCTATTCTTTAGTATGTAGAAAAAGGACGAAGACTTAGGAGTACCTTAGGGGCGAAGCCGACCGAGCTAGGAATGCTTGGGGTGAAATGAGGTCTTAGGTTCAGGTTCAAGCTTTGGCCCGAGTGGATACGGTCGCGAAGCTGGACTCTGATCTCTTGAAGGGCTGAGATAATTGATGCTCGGGATGAAGCAGCATTAAGTCGAACCAGGGCTGATCAGGAGATGGCGATTTGTATAAAGGACGATGCTGATGCCCAAGCCGAGTTGAAGCGAGCCCTCGATCGTGAGAAGAGGATCGAGGAATATGTTCGTTGCGGATCCCGAAGAGAGGTACTCGAAGAGATCAGCGCCAGGGGCTTCGTTCTCTTGGAGGATTTGGCTCGAGCAAGGGTAGACTCGCGCGATGCACGGTCCCTCCTTGTTGACGTCATAGAGAGCGAATCTGGAGCTGGCAGGCTGTAGCCTTTTGGGTCAAAATAACCGACGTTTGGACTGAAGCAGCGTTGGGTTGGACCAAGACTGATGATGAAATGGTGATCCAGTTGAAGGACGTCGCCGATGTCTGAGCTGAATTGGAGTGGGTCCTCAATCGTGAGAAAAGGATCGAGGGATGCATTCGTTGTGTATCCCGAGGAGAGATGTTTGAAGGGATCAGCGCCAGAGGTTTTTTCCTCCCTGAAGAGTTTGAACGAAGCTGGGGCTGGTAGGCCGTAACCTTCCGGAGCGGAGCATAGATTTTGCCGTTTTATCTTTGCTGTTCGCAGAGCATGCTTGTAGATGGAGATCGCACCTTTTGCGCTTGCGATAAGGAAAGAAGTTTCGAAGCTTTGACTCCTTTGTATCTCTTTCTGCATTGCTTTCGACCAGGCGGGCTGGTTTTGATGTCCGGCAGGAGCCCGGTGGATCCGAAGCTCGCTTAGATAGGCTCGGAGGCTTTCAAGTGAGATTTTTGATGTGAGTAGGCATCAGGTCCCTTGTGCTTTTCCCACCTGTTTAGGCCCAGTCTCCGAGTCAGGCCCAGATTTGAGCTTACCTGACCTCCAATATCCCGTTCCTGCATGGGCGGATGGTGACTGTTCTTATTGCTCGCCCTTAGGCGCTCGCGCTTCAACTATTTTGGGTCTAGTCTCCAAGTCGCATTGCGACTCGAGCTTTAATTGACCTTTGAGTTCTTTTGTGCCCGCGTGGATGGACAATGATGTCTCTTGCGCTTCAGGTCGAAGCAACCTTTTAAGTGTGTGGCCGGAGGCTTGTTTGGCTGGAGACAATGGCTCTTACGCCTTGGGTCGGAGCGACCTTTATATCTGTGGCCCTTAGGCATGTATAGTTAACTATTTTGGATCTGATCTCCGAATCGGGTTACGACTCGAGTTCATTTTAATCTTCAAGTTTTCAATTTTCAAGCTGGCGACAATGGCTCTTACGCTATTTGGTCGTAGAGACCTTTTAGTGTGCGGCCCGGAGGCTCGTTTTGAGGTCTTACAGTTTGTCAAGCCTGTTGAGGTCTTATAGTTTGTCATGCCTGTTGAGGTCTTACAGTTTTTGTTGCTATGTAGAATAGATCAGGTTATACCGAGACTGCTCGCTCGGGGTCGTACGGCCTCGGGTTTTCCAGTGTACGGCGATTGGAGATAGTCTCCGAGTCATCGAGTTGGCTTAGGCTTGTAGGTCGTCATTCCTGAGCTCGAAGTTACCTTGTTGGGGCCTTATGTGTCACGCCCCAACCTCGGGAGGCGCAACCGGCACTCAATCGAGTGAACCCAACTGAGCAAACATTACCCAAACACTTTCTACCCAACTCAATACGATTAAGGGATCCGATTCCGTTTAGTTTAATTAGAAAATAAAAGGGGTTGTACATTCAACATGGATATCTTATTTTATAATACAACCTTAAACCGTAGTTAGGCTTCCAAGATTTCATATAGTTATAGTTTAGAAGAATGCAAGAGTACAAGGTTACAACATGGTTCATTGACCTATCCAATACCCGTACATAACTCACACAAACGTCTACGGAGCCTCTAAGGATACAAAAGACAATGATAAAAATGTCGGCAACAAGGCCCCGGCTATACCTCAAAATGGATATCTATCACAAAAGGTGTACAACATAACCCCTTGAAGGAGGAAGGGGCTCACCAAGATTCTTGAGAAGAGTATGCTCCGCTACACACGATTGGCACTATCCGCTATGGAGCCACCTACATTCATTTAAAATGTAGCGCCCCCCGCAAAAGGAACGTTAGTACCATGGAAAAGTACTAGTATGTTTAACTAAACACCATCCTGTTAGAAAGAACAACCATACAAGAGTAAAGAGGAAATAGTAAAGGCAACAAATTTTCAAATAAGCACCATGCCAACAATATAAGGAGGTTCCCATGATTTTCACATAGTTTCTAAAATTTCAGATTGGGACTTCCCACACTGTTGCATCATTATCCATATTACCACCGCTTCCGTGAGCGGAGTCCGATCACGGCCCGATCGGCTAAGGCGTCTCCCCGAGACGTTACCATTATTTCATTATTCACTTTCCAGTTTCAATCATCAATACATTACCACCATCTGTATATATATCATGGCGTCCGATCACGGCCTGATCGGCTAAGCCGTCTCCCCGAGACGTTACCACTTTCCGTTATTCATCTCACACCAATCTTTGGTTACACATGTATTAGTTTACCGGCACTTGGGGCCACAATTTCCACATTCCGTAACTCACGTTTCACATTGTTCCCATTTTCAACATTTACCTTGCCACTTAAAGTTATATGCATATACAAAAGCAATTTAAGTCATAAACATAGAGGGGAATTCATCAAGTTTGGCATATTAGTCCCAAAGTAACACTGGCATGACAGTTAGACATTTAGCACATAAATCATGTTCTCCACACACCTTCCATTTACAAAAATAACACATTAAACACTTAAAGAATTACCTACCACATACATTTTCACAACATCAATTCACTTAACATAACAAGTATTGCTTCAATTACGTTCCGAACTTAGAACACTTACACGGGCACCATGGAAGCTCGATTTCTAAGAAGAGGGGGGGTTTTAGCCATACATACCTTAATAAAGCTTTCCCCTAATTCTTATAAAATTCCGGGACTCTTAGCGCTTCAATCTATTGTATAAGAATTACAATTGAACGAAGAATTAGTGACGAGATTAAGATTCTAGCTCGTTTGAGAATATTACCAAACATTAAAGATGCATTGTGATCTTAGGCCCCTTTTTGAAAGAAATTTCTTTAATATTATACCCCAATTGTTGTCCTTTAGCTCTCATACTCCCCATACCCCATTATCTCTTGTGCATGCAAGATTACTAGCCCTTATACCCATATACCCACTTGCTAATTACCTATTTTAACAGAAATTTCGAAATTATTGATGAGGGTACAATTCTTACCTCTTAGGATGAAGACCTAGTAACTTCAATTGACAATCTTCAAGTATTTGGGGCAAGGATTTAGAGAGGACTTGGTGAAGATTACTCCCTCTCACTCTAGAACTCCCTCTCTCTCTCTCTCTATGTCGTGAAAAATAACAGAAAAATGGTCTATTGAGGTGTTTTTAATGGGATGGGGTCGGGTTTTAAAAATTAGAAAATAGGGGGCCAACTCAGATCTGCGATCACAAAGTTGACATGCGGTCCGCAGAATGGACCGCAAAAATGCTCCCCAAAACTGAACACACTGCCTGGGTCTGCAGCAGAAATGTGGTCCGCATACACGTTCTGCGATCGTATAATGCACCGCAGAACTGCCCTTTACAAAATCCCAAGGAAATTATTTGGCGACTATGCGGTCCACATATTGGTTATACGATCCCATAATTGACCGCATAGTTGACCTCAAATTTGACCCACACACTGACTCACTCTGCGACGACTATGCGGTCCGCATACCTGATATGCAACCGCATTCTCGAGCGCATAATTGCACTTTTCTGGAAAACATTAATTCTTGACTTTTTAATGCATAGATCAGTCCAAAGGATCCAAATTTACACATTCCTAACACGTATTCCTAATTTGGCACTACGAGCTTTTGAGTTTTGGGTAGAAATTTTCACGGGGCCTTACATTATGAGCCCGGAGTTCCGACCCTGGGGTCGTGCGGGTGCCAAATTGTTGACGCTAAGCCCGCGCATATTCAAGGTAACTCTGATGTTGGTGACGCTGGGCAATTTCTGCATTGCCTTACCTGAAGGCTTTGTGGTTTTGGAGTTTTCGACCCAGAGGCCATCTAAGCGGCGAGTTGCTGGCGTCAGTCCCGAGTGTTCGGGATGTTTTTAGCAAGAGAATTGTAATCTTACTTTGCAACGGTGTTTTTGATAAAAGATATTCTTTGATTGCTTGGTACAATAGTACATGTATTTGCCGACGGGAGCCTTATTATACGGACACGGTCTTTTTTCCGACCGTTCGGCCCGGTACATTGCTTCCCTATAGGCCCCTTCATAATATGAAAATAGACGAATCCCAAAACGACACTAAGATAATAGAAAAGTAAGTCACTATTGGCACTTGGCCTTATTACATTTAGGAAAGCGAATAAATCTAGCCTACTTGGTCCCAGAAGGACCTTCCCCAGATTCGATCTTCCTGACTCCATCATACAGGTTTCCCAACTCGTGCAGACCCAGCAGTAGGTGGGCTCTAGCCAAATGTCCTCCTTTGCTTCCTTTAGCATTCTAGCAATCCTCGGTCCTCTTTATGATTTTGCCCTCCAGCTCCACTAAACCTCGCTCCAGATAATCCAACCTTCTGTTGGAAGTGACAGCCATTTCCTTCCATTCGTTGATGAGCCTCATATTTGTCTCATGTATTTCTCGGTGCTCATTCTTAGAGTCGTGGACCCTTTTGCGCAGTCTGTTGTATTTGACTTGAGCCTCAGCATCTTCATCTATGATACTATTCCCTCGACCGGCTCCTGGCCTCACCATCCCCTTTAGGTTGTCTTCTAACCATGATGGGTAGAGAGGCTCAAACCTAGCGTGATACCTATCTGGCTCAATGGTGTTATTTTCCACAACGATCTTGCAGTGCCACATGTGCTGAGCTTGGCACTTGTAAGGGACGTCGTCGTCCTGAAAGTCTGCTCTGAAGTGACTCATCTTGGCAACCCTTGGTACAACCTGCTTCCTGCCCGCTTGCCTCATAACTCGGATAGGCACATAAGGGTATATTCCGCTAAGCCCAATCATCACTAAGTGTGGAGCGTCCCTGGATCTGATGATGAACTCGTCTGTTGGGAAACATTCAAACATCCATTGAACTTGTTCCTCGGTCAGAGTGTCGAATAACTCTACCCACTCTTTGGCACTTTCCGGCTAAGCAAACCTGTCCGGAATGTAAGTCATCCGCTTGGGGTGATGGAAGGCAATATGGTCGTTCCAAGCCCCTCGCGGAAGTTCTTGGAGATACTGGACCCTTTGAAGATGTTCTAATAACCATAACTGCAGCAACAGGTTACAACCCTCGAAATGCTTGATCCCCCTTTGATAGCGCTCCAGAGCCCTGTAGATGTCGGCTATGATCATGGGGACAATAGTGTATGTCTGTCCAATGATCCCTTCCGTCAAAGTCAATCTAGTATGGATTCTTTCCCATTTTATCGGGAACTCTATGAGGCCCAAGAAGCACACAATGAACACTAACACTCTATGGTGGATGTGTCCCAGAGAAGTGATAGAAAGCTCGTCATAGAAGGTACGGTAGGACTTGCTATGGCCATATCTCTCATACAAGTATTCGAAGGGTATGTAGGATTTCTTCAGGCATTCCAAGTCAGCATTTTTCTTCAGCCCCATCATCTTTAGGAACCCTTTACCAGTACGATTCTCTGGTACCAACAACCCAGCGCTATCCCAAGTCAGTCCCGCAAGTCCCCCAATTTCTTCTAAGAGTGGTGTCATTTCCATATCCCCGAAATGGAACACAACCCTTTCACCGTCCCAGAACAAAGTTGCAGCCCTGATCAACATATTGTTTGGCTGAATGTCTAGTAGAGAAGGTAAATTTCCCAAGTGATTTCTTGCGTGTTTCTTGTCACTTGAGGAAAGGTCCTCCCACCAATCTAGTAGCAATGGTGGAATGTTGCTGACCATGCCGAATCTGGGACTTCGTGCCTCATTTTCTGTAAAACAAAAAGGTTTGGTCCTTTTCCCCATACCAGACTCGACTATTTGTACATTCATGATTAGCATATTGGTATTTAGTTCTCCAAATTAATGCACAGAACGTGGTTATGTCCGCTGGGATTATGGAAAAACCGGCGAACTCTGGATAAGGCTCGTCTTAAAGGATTATTATGTGGACAACATATTAATCCTACTAGGTTTGACCATGATGCATGCACAATTACAATAAGAGTAAGGTTACTATGGGGGTCTAGACTGGTACCCTCAAGCGGACAATTTGAGGGGGAAAGGCACAGAACCGTCGACTACACCGTTGATCGACTAGTTTTACTGCAAATAAGACTTTTCGAATTTAAGGGTAATAAATTGGTAGAGGGCAGTCACTCATCAAGCGTTGCTATAGGATTTGTTACGCACGAGTGGGATATGATGTGGAGCATGATTTATGCAACAATAAATAACATGTTGTCAAGTATTTGCACGTTAAAAAAACGATAAATGCGGTATTTAAATAATTGAAAGACAGTTACGGAGAAAGAAAACAAAGAGATAAATCAGTTTCGGGAAATGAAGGAAATCATAAATAAGCAGTTAAATCCAAATATGGGGGAGGGTGCACGAGATAAACATGTTTAAGACTAATTCAAAAATAAGTTCGTTATGGTAAGAGCCTAAACTATTCCCCAGCAGAGTTGCTATGCTGTCGCGCCCCGTTTTTCTTTCGTGGGGAAGTCCGGGTTTCGACATTCATGGGGGAACAACTCGTTTCCTTTTGGGAATTGGGTGCTTGAAGAGTCGCCACCTAACGGATTAAGGTGCGCTAGGGCACCTAGAGCAATTAACTCATGTAACCAGTTTGCATTACCAGAGATTAGGGTAAGGGCTCGAATAACCTTGAGGGGAAGGTGTTAGGCACCCCTCGCAGTCCACAACGTTGGGTCCTGGCCAAACTATGTGAATTAGTCAATTAACAAGTAAGCAGTCTCAGCACATATTTTCAAATAAAGGTAGTTTACACAGTCTAAATACATATATGATCAAGGAGGTTTAGATGGTCCAATGCACATATATGAAAGTAAAAGAGGTTTAGACATTTTAAACACATATATGTAAAGAAAAAGAAGTTTAGACAGTTTAAACACATATATGTAAAGAAAAAGAAGTTTAGATAGTTTAAACACATGTGAATTGGGAAAGCGAAGTCCTAAGTTGATTAGCCTATAGGATCAATCAGTGCAATGCCCGGTAATTCTCCTCAACTAGAGGGGATACACATGACAGTACCGCGCAGGTCATCATATTCTTTTACTACCCATTACCCTCCCCCCTTAGTAGTTATAAGCGAGTTTAATTAACGAACACTAAATGTGCTTTACCCGTCCCTTCCTTGTGGTCCCGGAGGAGTTTAGGACCTCTAGACTTAGGCAGTTCTAGACAATCCTAAGGTGTTTAAAAGGCAAAAGTCTAGGCGACAACAAATAACACATAGGACTGTCAATTAAGGAAGTAGATAAAAGGCTCATATTTACCTCCACATATACATAGGAAAATAAGCAGCACGTCTCAAACAACTGATTTTTAAAGAAATTCAGAAAGCCTAGGAACATGATATCTAGATGAACATTACAGAACAGAACATGCAGCGTTTGTTCTAAGGGAAGTGGCAGAATCCTAACCAGTTTGCCTACTGGTTATATAGGCTGTTAAGCTTGGACAATTTCACACATAAACAGAACCTGATTTCACAGTTATCTAACGGCCTAAGGCTTGCCTAGGCGTGTATATGCAGTCATAATCTGGGAACCACTTAAACAATTTGAAGTTCTTTCATCCTATAGGCATGCTGAGCTAAGTGATGAATATATAGCTGGTGATTTTATACTGATTCATACCAGAACATGGTACCTATGTATGGGGTTGTTTTAACCTACTTATTTTAGCGACATGTTTCAAAGAAAATATACATGCAGTCCTAAAACAGGATCTCTAATGCACATAGAGAAGGTTATTTTATTTTAAACAGTATTAGTAACTTAATGGCGAGATTTCTATGTGATAGCAACTTATGCAGAATCAGAAGTGAAATGATGAACTATAACATGTGATATGCAGAAGTAGTAAATATGATTATCCTAAGTCAAGGTATCTAATGCACAAATTTTGCATGATTTAATGCGAGTAAGCATGTCAATGCTAAAGCATAATATCTAATGCGTCATACAAACCTAAAACATGATTTCTACAGCAACTCATCATAATGTAAAACCTAAAACATGGTTTCTACCCAATTTACCCCACAAAATCATATAGCTACCCTCCCCTTTTACTAGTTACCCCAATATCTGTTTACAAAGGATTATTACAAACCAGGATTTAGTAAACTACATCAATGAGAAGTAAACTTATACTATACAGAGCCTGAAGAAGGCCCAAAATAAATCTGGGAGTACTAGGCCTTCCGAGTAGTCTCAAATGCCCAGAAATCTCATAGCCAACAAGTGTCCAGGTGTGTCTAAGTTTCCTAAGGACCTCAAGGATCCCGGGCAGTGCTCATACCAAGACCTTTCTCAAATAGGGACTGGCTATGTGCAGTGTGGAAGGGCCAGCCCTAGTATGCCAGAGTTCAGAGAGATCACAAGGATCCCTAAGCAGTACACATACCAGAGGGATAGAACTTAATAATCTAAGAGTAAAGTGAGAGTGCTTGATACATTTGAAAGATTTAGTGAAAATAATATAGGGATGACTCTAAGAGTGAAAAGGTTTTCTGAAATACAAACTAGTTTGGTAATGAAAAAAATAGTTTGAGAAGAGTACCAAAACACTTTTGAAAACAACAAACAATCAAATGGTCATAAAACATCCAGATTCAGAACACTTAACAAACATATCTCACATCAAGGTAAAGGGATTGGGGACACATAGAATTTATATTTTAAAGAGAACACATGACGGGGCTCAGGGAGGCATATAGTCAACAAAATGCATAGAACAGTAAGAAGCTTATAGAATTAATAGGTTAGTCGTGATGGTAGGTAATAGAGCCATGTTGAAAGCAAAGAAACACTGGACAGAATCAAACATACAACTAGAGTCAGTCGAATGCCTTAAAGATTAGGTAACTAACATGATTTCCTCAGGGAAGGAGAATAGACAAGAGTGAATAGACATGCTGGTTAAACATCAAATGGACAACTATAGTTCGTACATTCTAATTACATATTGAACAAAGCAGGATGAGACATGCTAAGTAAGGCAGTAAACAAGAATAAGAATTGATTCTATAACTAATGAGCTAGCACTAAAATGAAGCCATGGAGTTTAGGTTTCAAATTTTAACTGAGACATACCAGCCAAGTAAGAGAAATGCAGGATATGAAAGAAACAGGTGCAATTCCACTATCTAGCCTTGGCTTTCAGCTGGATAGGCCCATAATAGCACAAGTAGCAAAGAAGGAGAAGATTTGAATGTATGTGTGTGTGTTATGAACTGATGTTCGTGTTAAGAAGTAAAACAGAGGAGTTTATATAGTAGCTCAAGAGTAGAGCAAATAAGGTAAAAGAATCAACTTTAGTTAATCAAGGAAAGATCACAGAATCAATTACACGAAAAAATCAGCATAGTCTTCCCTTAATTAAGGGTAATTAACCAACAATAAGGGCAGGAAATATTTAAGGAAAGAAATTCAAATCAGACTTGGGCAAAGAGTGAATAACTAAGAATCTAATTAAGGAAATAATCGTACAAGGAATCAGTAGATACTACGGGCAATTTAAATAAGGCAAGAAGACTAATTAAAGTTATAAACAAGGAAATTATAAAGAATCATGCACATGAAATTTTTAACAGAGCAAATCATTCAACAATTCTGGAAAGAATATATCAATTTCCATAAACAAAATAGGCTGATTAGAACTTTAGGGACATAGAGAAATTAGGCAGAAAACAATTCAAAAACCCTAATAGAGATTAATTAGGATAAAAATCACAAAGCAAGGAATTTGACTAAGGGAAAGCGTGTAAATCAGAATACAAAATGAACCAATGCGACTAGTAACTTTGAAAAGCTCAAAATCGGAGCAAAGCACCAGACATTGAGAGTTTTAACATGAATCAACTAGGGCTTATGCAACATTAGCATGAATCAGTCAAGAACACTTAAGAACAAACGATTTAGCATTCAAAAATAAGAAAACCTTTTGAAAAGACGACTTAGGGTAAACCCTATTTAGGAAAAACGGGAAATCAGTCGAAAACCAAAATATTTTCAAGGAAAACATGTGAGATATGTTCGATTCATCTTAGATCTATACAGATCTGAGACCATCGGAGATAAAAAATTAGGGTTCTTTAGAAATCATGACAGAGACGAGAACATAGGCCCAGAAAATCATGGAACCATAGCAAAATAAGAGAGGTTTCTTTCTCATGGTCGAGAAAACGGCCTGAAACAGGCAAAGAAATCGAAGGTGTAAACCAGACCGCCTAGGTCCCTTGAGATCTTCTCAAGGATCTAAGAAATTGATGAACCATAGCAAGAAGGAGGCCAATATAGGTCTGAGACGACAAAGAAACATCATAGAACCGAGGGCTAAGCCGGTGACGGCGCCTGGACTAGGGTTCAGATCTGAGAGAGAGGGGAAAGGGTGACGGTGGGGTATGGTGGAAATGAATTAGGTTAGGAGAGGGGTCATTAGGTTAATTATGGTAAGAACAAATACGGGCCGTTGATCTCAGAGATCAACGGACATGATTTGGGGAGGCCTGGGTCGGGTTTTAGATTAACTGGGGTTGGGTTTGACCGATTTGGGCTTGGTCTTAGTGGGTTAGGGTTGAAATTGGGCTGTTCAATTAGGCTAAATCCGAAATAAGGGGGTTATTTGTTAAATACCAAGGCATTTGAATAAATTATTTTATAAAATAATTAAGAATGAGAAGAAATAATTTTTCATGCACGGAGATGCTTTAAAATAATTATTTAATATTTTAAAAATATGACGGGCTAATTTCTAGTAAAATAACGCAGTGATGTATGCATGGGCTATAATTGCAAAATTATTGCAATTGTAACCAAAAGATGTAAATCTGGCCATTTGTAAGATAATTGGAACTTAATAGGACCAAAAATGGTAATATTAAATCAAGAGATGTTTTAAAATCATCTATAATGCAATTTTGTATTTATTTATATGAATAAAACATTGAGATAAATTAATTTAAAAAATGTAAAGATTATGGAAAAATACCAACTGATGCTAATGCATAGTTTTAAAGGTATAATGCATTTCAAAAATATTATAGGAAAATATTAGGTATCAACACTTGGTTTATGTACAAATAGATTTTCGAAGTGTTCTCGATGATTTATGCCACGACTTGAGATGGATATTTTCTACTAGTAGGAGGAGTGTGTTACGAATTGTGATTTCTCCTGGATGGGATCGAGTGGAAACTAATTGAGTATGTATTATGCTAATGACTCAAAGTCGATAATGGAGTTTTCGTGTTTTTCTATGGTGGCATGATAGATGTAGTGCGATGTGGAGGATTGAGGTTTGCATATAGAAGGTTGCGGTTCAGTTTTGAGAGGAAGGTCACAACATGGACTGTCTCGGATGTAGAGATGAATACTAGTACTACTTGGTATCACCTGAGGAGGGGGCTCATTTGAGAAGGTGCACTTTGTTCTAACTTACGAATGCTTCATTGGTATTGTGGTACTTACTTGTTTGATCGACGACTGATATTCAGATTTTGTTGTATGACACAGGAGAATTATAGAAGTATTTCTCATGGAACGATTTAGTATGAGAGATGAGTTAGTCATTCGAGTGGTGTGGAGATAGGATCAGACATGGTGATTCATGTACCCTAGGGGTTTGGAGACTATGAGAGTTCTCAGAGGCAAATTGTTCCTTGGTTGCGGACTGTGAAGGTATGGCCAAAGTTAGAATTTGATAGTATGTATTATGGTTAGTTTATTGTGAACTTTAGGAAGCTCAAATATTTATTTATGGAAAGCCGGAGTTGATTCAGGGGTCGATCGTAGGCCTGATGAGGATTTGTATTCTACATCAGGTCGGATTTGTTGACCCAGCAGTGCTACTGTTGAGGGATGTATCATTCGGTTAGATTTGAGAGTTTTCGTGTTTTGATATGTTCTGTGTTACTCTTCTATTGTACGATGAGTTGTGAGATCGATGACTATTTGCACACATAATGCGGTTCAGTTTGGGCCTTGTAGCGAAATTCGAGCAAGATGGTTCTTAGGGTGTTGAATGGTTGGTTGCGCATTAGTTATGGTCTTTTCGTTTCTCCATGGTTATGGTTATGCACTTCGTATGTTTGTTGTTGATTTGCGTATGGTTGTTGATTTTGAGCATTATTGCTCGTGGTATTTAATGTGGACCACTGTTTGGATTAAGTCATGCATCGAGACGGAGTTATGTTGGGATATGATCTTTTGTATTGATTTCATCTATTTTGGTTCTCCTTTGGGTGATGGGTTCCTAGCATTGCGCTTGTGGTGGTATCTATTGAGCTTGCAGGATGGTGCTCTCATTTGAGTCATTTTCCATTTTTGGGTACATTTAAGTTGTTGCTTATATGTGCATAGATTGCATGATTTGTGGCTCTAGGTAGTATTGGTGTGGCATGTTAGTAGAGCATCTTGTATTTGATGAGACGAGGTTATTGGATCTGAAATAAGTGCAATCAGATTTGATTACGATATGTTTTGAAGGATAATATAGGAGTCAGCTTATAATTTGGCAATGGATCTTATCGAGCGAGAGAGCTCCATGACTTGTTGATATGATTAGTGGTTATGAGTTTCTTCATGTTTCTTCCATCATTGGTGGTGAACGAAGGTTTTGAACAAGGTATTATTTGATATAAGGAGTGTTACCAGTACTGGGTTTGTTGTTGAGCAGCTATTGTGGCCGGAAATTAATGCTATGAGTATCTTAGTTATATGGTATATCATGTGATTACCTTTTGGTGTGATGACCCAGAAGGTCATCACTTGATTTACAAGTCAATTCTGTGTTCCAGGTCTTAAAAACCTCTTTTTATCTTGCCTCGATTTGCATATGCGGTCCGGTTGTATATCTAGAACGCTTTTATGTGAAAATTTGATAAAAAGGCTAATTTTGCCTTTAAAATTGAATTTAAGTTGACTTCGGTCAACATTTTGGGTAAACGGACCCGGACCCGTGATTTGACTGTCCCGGAGGGTCCGTAGATAAATATGGGACTTGGGTGTATGCCTGGAACTGAATTCCGAGGTCCCAAGTCCGAGAAATGAATTTTTGAAGAAAATTGTTTAACTGGAATTTTAAGAGTTTTTGGGAATTTAAATGTGTGTGAATTTGATAGTGTCGGGCCTATATTTTGGTTCCGAAACCTGGTACAGATCTTATATGGTATATAAGTTCTGCCTGTAAAATTTGGTAAGAAACAGACTTCATATGACATGAATCGGACCCTCGGTTGTGAAATTTGAAACTTAAGAGTTCTTGAGATTTTTCTTTGATTTTGATGCTAAACTCATAGTTCGAGGTGTTATTTTGGCGATTTGATCGCACGAGCAGTCTGTATGACATTTTTTTGTTAGTGTGCATGTTTGGTTTGGAGCCCCGAGGGCTCGGGTGAGTTTTGGATAGGCCACGGAGCGAAATTGGACTTAGGAAAACTGCTTGTGTGTTGTAGGTCTGCAGGCTTAGCAATTGCGAAGCCTGGCTCGCAAATGTGAGATCGCATTTGCAATGTAATATCGCATTTGCGAAGCTGGGATGGGCAGGGAGACTTTTGCATTTGCGAAGCTCAATGTCGCAAATGCGACTTCAACAGGGACCGCAATTGTGAACGGTAGTTCGCATTTGCGAAGAAAGTAGGGCAGGCCTACCTTCGCATTTGCGAAGCCTGGGCTGCAATTGCGAGTTTGCATTTGCGAACCTGGCATCGCAAATGCGATATTTGCACATGTGCAACTTATAACTTAGACGAAATTTGTTCCTTTTTCAAACTTTCTCAAAACCTAAACTCTCTTGGGCGATTTTCCAAAGACAAGTTCTTCTCCAAATCATTAGTAAGTCATTTCTAACTCATTTTCTTCAATCTATAACATCTTTTTACATGATTTCAACTCAAAACCGGGTGATTTTGGATAGAAATTAGGATTTCAAGTTTAGGGGATTTGGACCTCGATTTGACATCTGATTTAAAAAAATAATATATTTGAGTTCAAGGGTGAATGGGTAATCGGATTTTTGTTCGAACCTCGGGTTTTGACCAAGCGGGCCCGGGGTCAATTTTTGACTTTTGGGGAAAATGACAGAAAACCTATAATTTAGAATTGCGATTGAATGCTTTAGCATTTATTGATGTTCTTAAATTAATTTGGGCTAGATACTAGTAAATTGGAGGCAAATTCTAACGGAAAAGCGGTGTTTGAGGCTTGAGTTGGCCGTGGAAATTCGAGGTAAGTGTTTGGTCTGACCTTAGCTTGAGGGAATAGGTGTTGTGCCTTATTTGCTATGTGTTTGTGTAGTGTACGACGTATAGGTATGGTGACGAGTACCTATACGTTGGTGTCAAGCATGACTGTGGACCTTAAATTGTGATCGTTGTGTTTCTTAATAAGTACTATGTATGCCTAAATTGTTGATTATCCATGTTGAATAAGATTGATGATTTTCTTCTTGGTATTTGGTTATTGTTGAGCATTGGCTCTAGTTGAGGTGCAATTGTGAAGTTGATTATTGATACAAGTTTGGTTATAGTCGATTCCCTTGCCGGGAAGTACTTAATTCTTATTGTTGATTCCCTTGCCGAGACGTATTCATACTTATTGTTGATTCCCTTGCCGGGATGTTGTTGTTGCAATTGTTTGGGTGAGGAAATAGTGATAAAGCACGAAGGGTGATGTCGTGCACATTTATACTTATGCAAATGGGGAGGAAAGAGTGATAAAGCATGAAGGGTGATGCTGTACACATTTACATTGATATTGATGCATATGGTGAGGAAAGTGTGATAAAGCACGAAGGGTGATGCCGTGCACATTCATACTTATTTATATGGTGAGTAAGAGAGATAAAGTACGAAGGGTGATGCCGTGCACATTTCCATTACTTGATTGCATTGGTGAGGATTGAGAGTAAAAGCACGAAGGGTGATGCTGTGCACTTATTTCCTGTTTGTTATGATTTCTTGCTGTTTTCGGTTCAAATGCCTTAATTGTCTTATTCCACTATTACTGTCATTCTTTATGTTGGTATTTCCCCCATTGCATGTTACCCCTACCCGTTACTTTTGAATTACTTGTGCTACTGTTATTCTGCTAGATATTGTGTAACTGCAGGTTAATTATTTGTTGTGTCCTAGCCTCGTCACTACTTCGTCGAGGTTAGGCTCGACACTTACCAGCACATGGGGTCGGTTGTGCTGATACTACACTCTGCACTCTTTTGTGCAGATTCCGGTACTGGAGCATACGAACCTTGGTTAGGGGTCGCTGCCTTCAGTCCATCGGAGACCTGAGGTAGTCCTGCAGGCGTGCGCAGGCCCTGGCATCCCCTTCCTATCCAGTTTCTTTCTGCTCTTTTCGATTTCAGAGACAGAAATGTATTTATTTTGTTCAGACCCTGTTTGTAGTATTCTTAGATAGTCCGTGAGATTGTGACACCAGTTCTGGATGGTTTTTGTTTGTGGATTCGCATTAGTATTAGCTAAACTGTTAAATTTCGTTCTTCCACTTTATTATTTCCGCTGTTTATAATATGTTAACTTGCGCTTGTTAAGAGGTTAAAAGTAAAAGGGTAAATTAATCGGAATAGTTGGCTTGCCTAGCTTTCACTAGTAGGCGCCATCACGACTCCCAAGGGTGGGAAATCCGGGTCGTGACAAGTTGGTATCAGAGCTCTAGGTTGCTTAGGTCTCACAATTCACGGACAAGCTTGGTAGAGTTTGAGGGATTGGTACAGACGTCTGTGCTTATCCCCAGAGGCTACAAAGTTAGGAACAGTTTCACTTCTATTCTTCTCTATCGTGCGATTTGGTTTCTCAATTCAAACTGAACTTCTACTCTGTTCTTTCGTAGATGGCGATAACACATGCTTCTTCATTCACTGACCAGCAGCCCGAGCTCCCAACAGCAGTTCCCATGAGGGGCGGAGGACGAGGACGAGGCTGTGGTAGGGGCAGAGCTCAGTCCAGAGCAGCAACACTAGCGGCGGAGCCTTAGGTTGAGTTTGATGATGAGGTTCCGGCCCAGACAATTCCAGTGGGCCCAGCTCAGGTCCCAGAGGGGTTCATTGCTACCCCAGTAGTCCAGGATGCTTTGGTCTGTCTAGTGGGACTTATGGAGAGTGTCACTCAGGCAGGCTTACTTCCTGTAGCACCAGCCGTCTCTCAGGCTGGGGTAGGAGTATAGACTCCCGCTACCCGCAATCCGGAGCAGATGGCTCGCCAGTTTCAAACTCCAGCAGCTCAGCCAGTTGGAGCAGTTCAGCTGGGGATAGTAGCTCTGACCGGTGATGGAGCAGCTATGTCTGCCGATGCTTTGTGGAGGTTGGACAGGTTCACCAAGCTGTTCACTACTACTTATGGTGGTAAATCTTCAGAGGATCCCCAGGATTACTTAGATAGTTGTCATGAGGTTCTTCGGAACATGGGGAAAGTGGAGACCAATAGGGTCGACTTTGCTACTTTCCGTCTGTCAGGTTCCGCCAAGAAATGGTGGAGAGATTATTGTTTGGCCAGACCAGTTGGATCACTAGCTCTCACTAGGGACCAGTTTTTGCAGGTATTTCTCGAGAAGTTTCTCACCGTCACTTAGAGAGAAGAGTACCGCAGGCGGTTCGAGCTTCTCCAGCAGGGTTATATGACTGTCACCCAGTATGAGACGAGGTTTATTGATTTGGCTCGTCATGCTCTTCTAATACTCCCTACCGAGAGAGAGAGGGTGAGGAGGTTTATTGAGGGACTCGCTTAGCCTATTAGACTGCAGATGGCTAAGGAGACAAGTAGCGAGATTTCTTTCCAAGATGCGGCCAATGTGGCTAGGCGGGTTGAGATGGTTTTGGCTCAGGGGAGCGGTCAGGGGTGTGATAAGAGGCCTCGTCATTCTGGAAGTTTCAGTGGTGCCTCGTCTGGAGGCAGGGATTCTTTTGGTAGAGGCCATCCTCCTAGGCCCTTTCAGTCAACACTTCAGGTTTCTCACAGTGCTCCAGTTAGCCATGGTTCTCATATGCAGTATTCCGACCAGTTGCCCTACGGTGCACCACCAGCTCCTATCAGTGCACCTCCACTCCAGAGTTTTCAGGGTGGTTATCCAGGCCGTCAGGGTCAGTTTCAGGGTCAGCAGTCTCAGCAGCCCAAGTCTTGCTATACTTGTGGTGATACGAGGCACATTTCTAGGTTTTTCCCTCGAGCCTCGAGCAGTTCTCAACACCAGGGTTCTCGTGCTATGGTTCCAGCACCGGGTGTTCCGCCGCTCGCTCAGCCAGCTAGAGGTAGGGGGTAGAGGTGTTAGAGGTGGAGGCCAGCCAGAAGGAGGCCATCCTAGGGATGCAGTTCAGATAGGTGGGGCCCAGCCCCGATGTTATGCTATGCCAGGCAGACCTGAGGCTGAGGCCTCTGATGTAGTTATCACAGGTACGGTTTCAGTGTGTAGTAGAGATGCCTCGGTTCTATTTGATCCAGGGTCCACATATTCTTATGTATCATCTTATTTTGCACCTTACCTGGTTGTGCCTCATGATTCTTTGAGTGCTCTTGTATATGTATCTACACCGATGGGTGATTCTATTGTGGTAGATCGTGTTTATCG
The DNA here is from genome assembly GCF_001879085.1 of Nicotiana attenuata. Lineage (NCBI taxonomy): Eukaryota > Viridiplantae > Streptophyta > Magnoliopsida > Solanales > Solanaceae > Nicotiana > Nicotiana attenuata. The sequence continues at coordinate 183,506 of NW_017670706.1, read as the reverse complement.
TGCTTGTGAGGTTGTTATTGGGGGGTCTTGAGACCCATGTAGATCTCCTACTTCTCGATATGGTGGATTTCGATGTCATTCTGGGTATGGATTGGTTATTCCCTTATCATGCTATATTGGATTGTCATGCCAAGACCGTGACCTTAGCACTACCGAGGTTGCCACGTTTGGAGTGGAGAGGGACTCCTGGTCATTCTACCAGCAGGATTATCTCATATATGAAGGCTCGGCATATGGTTGATAAGGGATGTTTGGCCTATTTTGCGTATGTTCGTGATTCTACTGCTGAGGTTCCTTCTATGGACTCCGTGCCCATTGTTCGTGAGTTTCCAGATGTTTTTCCTTCGGAATTACCAGGGATGCCACCTGACAGGGACATTGACTTTTACATTGCTTTGGCTCTGGGCACTCGGCCCATTTCTATTCCGCCATATCGTATGGCCCCGCCAGAGTTTAAAGAATTAAAAGAGCAGTTGCAGGACTTGCTGGATAAAGGCTTTATTAGACCGCGTGTCTCGCCTTGGGGTGCGCCGATGTTGTTTGTTAAGAAGAAGGATGGGTCGATGAGAATGTGTATAGACTATCGGCAGTTGAACAAGGTCACAATCAAGAATAAGTACCTATTGCCGAGGATTGATGATTTATTTGACCAGTTTCTGGGTGCCCAAGTGTTTTCAAAGATCGACTTGAGATCTGGCTACCATCAGTTCAGGATTAGGGCATCCGATGTCGCTAAGACAGCTTTTCGACCTACGTGCGGGCATTATTAGTTCTTGGTGATGTCATTAGGGTTGACAAATTCCCCAGCAGCTTTCATGGATTTAATGAACAGAGTGTTCAGGCCTTATTTGGATTCTTTCGTGATTGTCTTCATTGACAATATTTTGATCTACTCCCGCAGCCGGGAGGAGCACGACCAGCATTTTCGAGTCGTTCATCATACTTTGAGGGATAGTTAGTTGCATGCTAAGTTTTCGAAGTGCGAGTTTTGGTTGAGTTCAGTTGTATTCTTGGGCCACGTTTTATCAGAAGAGGGTATTCAGGTAGATCCGAAGAAGATAGAGGCGGTCAAGAACTGTCCTCGACCCACATCAGCTACAGAGATTCGAAGTTTCTTTTGTTTGGCGGGTTATTACCGTCGGTTTGTGGAGGGGTTTTCATCCATTGTAGCCCCGATGAGCAGGTTGACCCAGAAGGGTGACCAGTTCAGGTGGTTGGACGAGTGTGAGGCAAGCTTTCAGATGCTCATAACAGCTCTGACTACGGCGCTGGTGTTGGTATTGCCTACAGGTTCAGGGCCTTATACAGTATATTGTGATGCATCGCGTATTGGACATGGTGCGGTGTTGATGCAGAATGGCAAGGTTATTGCATATGCTTCGCGGCATCTGAAGATTCACGAGAAGAATTACCCAGTTCATGATTTGGAGCTAGCAGCCATTGTTCACGCGTTGAAGATTTGGAGGTATTATTTATATGGTGTGTCATATGAGGTGTTCACGGATCACAAGAGTTTGCAATACTTGTTCAAGCAGAAGGAGCTAAATTTGAGGCAGAGGAGGTGGTTGGAGTTGTTGAAAGACTATGATATTACCATCTTGTATCATCCGGGAAAGGGCAATGTAGTAGCCGATGCATTGAGTAGGAAGTCAGCCAGTATGGGCAGCCTTGCGTATCTTCCAGTTGGTGAGAGGCCGCTTGCTTTGGATGTTCAGGCTTTAGCCAATCAGTTCGTGAGGTTGGATGTTTCTGAGCCCAGTCGTGTGCTAGCTTGCACAATCGCTCGTTCGTCATTATTTGAGCGTATCCATGATTGGCAGTATGATCATCCTCATTTACTTGTCCTTAGAGACACAGTGCGGCACAGAGGTGCCAAGAAGGTTAAAGTTGGAGATGATGGAGTCTTGAGGATGCAGGGTCGTATTTGTGTGCCTAATGTGGATGGACTTCGTGAGTTGATTCTAGAGGAGGCCCATAGGTCCTGGTATTCTATTCACCCTGGCGCCGCTAAGATGTATCAAGACTTGCGGTAGCATTATTGGTGGAGGAGAATGAAGAAGGACATTCTTGCCTATGTAGCTCGGTGTTTAAATTGTCAGCAGGTGAAGTACGAGCATTAGAGACCTGATGGTTTATTCTAGAAGATTGAGATTCCCGAGTGGAAGTGGGAGCTTATCACTATGGACTTCGTTGTTGGACTCCCACAGAATTAGAGGAAGTTCGATGTAGTAAGGGTTATTGTTGATAGGCTGACCAAGTCAGTGCATTTCATTCCTGTGGCAGTTTCCTATTCCTCAGAGCGGTTGGCTGAGATCTATATCCGGGAGATTGTTCGTCTTCATGGCATGCCCGTGTCTATCATTTCTGACCGGGGTACGCAGTTTACCTCGCATTTCTGGAGGGTAGTACAGCGTGAGTTGGGTACTCGGGTCTAGTTGAGCATAACATTTCATCCTCAGAGGGACGGACAGTCCGAGCGTACTATTTAGATTTTGGAGGATATGCTCCGAGCATGTGTTAATGACTTTGGAGGTTCTTAGGATCAGTTCTTGCCATTAGCAGAGATTGCCTACAACAACAGCTACCAGTCAAGCATTCAGATGGCCCCCTATGAGTCATTATATGGTAGGCGGTGTCGGTCGCCGGTTGGGTGGTTTGAGCCGGGAGAGGCTCGATTGTTGGGTACAGATTTAGTTCAGGATGCCTTGGATAAGGTGAAGACCATTTAGGATAGGCTTCATACAGCTCAGTCCAGGTAGAAGAGTTATGCCGACCCCAAGGTTCGTGATGTCGCGTTCGTGGTCGGAGAGCGAGGGTTGCTTCGGGTGTCGCCCATGAAGGGCATGATGAGATTTGGGAAGAAGGGCAAATTAAGCCCTGGGTTCATTGGTCCTTTTGAGATTCTTGATCGAGTGGGAGAGGTGGCTTACAAACTTGCATTGCCGCCGAGTTTATCAGCTTTGCACCTAGTGTTTCATCTGTCCTTGCTTCGAAGTATCACGGCGATCCATCCCACGTGTTGGACTTCAGCACTGTCCAGTTGGACAAGGACTTTACCTATGAGGAGGAGCCGCTAGCTATTCTAGACCGGCAGGTTCGTCAGTTGAGATCGAAGAAGTTCCCTTCAGTTCGTGTTCAGTGGAGAGGTCACCCTGCCAAGGCACCTACCTGGGAGTTCGAGTCCGATATGCGGAGTCGATATCCCATCTTTTCCCCGACTCAGGTACTTCTTTTCTTAGTCCGTTCGAGGATGAACGGTTGTTTTAGAGGTGGAGGATGTGATGACCCAAATGGTTATCACTTGATTTACAAGTCAATTCTGTGTTCCCGTGTCTTAAAAACCTCATTTTATCTTGCCTCGATTTGCGTGCACGGTTCGGGCGTATATCCGGAACACTTTTATATGAAAATTTGATAAAAATGCTAATTTTACCTTTAAAATTGAATTTAAGTTGACTACGGTAACATTTTGGGTAAACGGACTCGGACCCGTGATTTGACGGTCCCGGAGGGTCCGTAAAAAATATGGGACTTGGGCGTATGCCCGGAGTTGAATTCCGAGGTCGCAAGCCCGAGAAATGAAATTTTGAAGAAAATTGTTTAACTGAAATTTTAAGAGTTTTTGGAAATTTAAATGTGTTTGAATTTGATGGTATCAAGCCCGTACTTTAGTTCCGGAGCACGGTACAGGTCTTATATGGTATTTAAGTTGTGCCTGTAAAATTTGGTAAGAAACGAACTTCATATGACGTGAATCGGACCCTCGGTTGTGAAATTTGAAACTTAAAATTCTTGTGATTTTTCTTTGATTTTGATGCTAAATTCGTAGTTCGACGTGCTATTTTGGCGATTTGATCGAGCGAGCAAGTCCGTATGATGTTTTTAGGTTAGTGTGCATGTTTGGTTTGGAGCCCCGAGAGCTCGGGTGAGTTTTGCATAGGCCATGTAGCGAAATTGGACTTAGGAAAACTGCTGGTGTGTTGCAGATCTGCAGGCTTCGCAATTGCGAAGCCTGGCTCGCAAATGCGAGATCGCATTTGCGAAGCTGGGCTGGGCAGGGAGACCTTCGCATTTGCGAAGCTCAATGTCGCAAATGCGACTTCAGCAGGGACCGCAATTGCTAGTGGTAGTTCGCATTTGCGAAGAAAGCAGGGCAGGCCTACCTTCGCATTTGCGAAGCCTGGGCCGCAAATGCGAGCTCGCATTAGCGAAACCTGTGCAACTTTTAACTTAGACGAAATTTCTTCATTTTTCACACTTTCTCAAAACCTAAACTCTCTTGGGCGATTTTCCAAAGACAAGTTCTTCTCCAAATCATTAGTAAGTGATTTCTAACTTATTTTCTTCAATCTATAACATCTTTTTAAATGATTTCAACTCAAAATCAAGGGTTTTTCATGGGAAAATAGGGTGATTTTGGGTAGAACTTAGGATTTCAAATTTTGGTGATTTGGACCTCAATTTGAGGTCTGATTTCAAAACAAATTATATATTTGAGTTAGTGGGTGAATGGGTAATCGGTTTTGGTTCGATCCTCGGGTTTTGACCAAGCGGGCCCGGGGTCAATTTTTGACTTTTGGGGAAAATGATAGAAAACCTATAATTTAGCATTGGGATTGAATTCTTTAGCATTTATTGATGTTCTTAAAATAATTAGGGTTAGATACAAGTAAATTGGAGGCGAATTCTAAAGGAAAAGCGGTGTTTGAGGCTTGAGCTAGCCGTGGAAGTTCGAGCTAAGTGTTTGGTCTAACCTTAGCTTGAGGGAATAGGTGTTGTGCCTTATTTGCTATGTGTTAGTGTAGTGTGCGACGTATAGGTATGGTGACGAGTATCTATACGTTGGTGTCAAGCATGCCCGTGGGTCTTAAATTGTGATCGTTGTGTTTCTTAATAAGTACTACGTATGCCTAAATTGTTGATTATTCATGTTGAATAAGATTGATGAGGTGAAATTGTGAAGTTGATTATTGGTACAAGTTTGGTTATAGTTGATTCCCTTGTCGGGACGTACTTAATTCTTATTGTTGATTCCCTTGCCGGGACGTATTCATACTTATTGTTGATTCCCTTGCCGGGATATTGTTGTTGCTATTGTTTGGGTGAGGAAAGAGTGATAAAGCACGAAGGGTGATGCCGTGCACATTTACATTGATATTGATGCACATGGTGAGGAAAGAGTGATAAAGCACGAAGGGTGATGTCGTGCACATTCATACTCATTTATATGGTGAGGAAGAGAGATAAAGCATGAAGGGTGATGCCGTGCACATTTTCATTACTTGATTGCATTGGTGAGGAATGAGAGTAAAAGCATGCAGGGTGATGTCGTGCACTTGTTTCCTATTTGTTATGATTTCTTGTTGTTTTCGGTTCAAATGCCTTAATTGTCTTATTCCACTATTACTGTCATTCTTTATGTTGGTATTTCCCCCATAGAATGTTACCCGTCCCCGTTACTTTTGAATTACTTCTATTTCTGTTATTATGCTAGATACTGTGTAATTGTAGGTTAATTATTTGTTGTGTCCTAGCCTCGTCACTACTTCGTCGAGGTTAGGCTTGACACTTACCAGCACATGGGGTCGGTTGTGCTGATACTACACTCTGCACTCTTTTGTGCAGATTCCGGTACTGGAGCATACGGACCTTAGCTAGGGGTTGCTTCCTTGAGTCCATCGGAGACCTGAGGTAGTCCGGCAGGCGTCCGCAGGCCCTGGCGTCCCCTTCCCTTCCTGTTTCTTTATGCTCTTTTCTATTTCAGAGATAGACTTTTATTTATTTTGTTCAGACCCTGTTTGTAGTATTCTTAGATAGTCCGTGAGATTGTGACACCAGTTTTGGGGGGTTATGGTTGTGGATTCGTATTGGTATTAGCTAAGCTGTTAAATTTCATTCTTCCGCTTTATTATTTTCGGTATTTATAATATGTTAACTTGCGCTTGTTAAGAGGTTAAAAGTAAAAAGGGTAAATTAATCGGAATAGTTGGCTTGCCTAGCTTTCACTAGTAGGCGCCATCACGACTCCCGAGGGTGGGAAATCTGGGTCATGACATTTGGGTTGTGGTTATGGCTTGATTCAGCTTATTAAGACTTATACTGTGTTTAGATGTGTAAATCGGGTCTTGTAATATATTCTGAAAGTTGGGGGATTTGATTCTAAGGTTTATGGACTAAGATTAAAGTAATGATCTTAAGTTAGGTTATGATGTCAAGCTTATATATATTGGGGTGACGTGGGATCACCCACATGAATGTGTACGGGGAGATCATACGGTGATTTGACAGCTTTGGAACGACTCTTAGCACATTCGAGGACGAACATATATTTACGTGGGGGAGAATGTAATAACCCCACCGGTCATTTTAAGCATTTTCATTTTGTTCGATGGTTTGAGGGCATGAGTAGCTTCGTAGATGTATTATGACATCAATGTATCATTGGTTTTGGTTTTCAGGTGATCCGGAATTGATTTGGAAGAATGATTCTCATTTTAGAAGCTTTAAGTTTGAAGAGTTGACCAAGTTTGACTTTTGTGTATTTGACCCTGGATCGGAGTTTGATGGTTCCGTTAGGTCCGGATGGTGATTTCACACTTGGGCGTATGTCCGGATTTGCATATGAACGTACCTAGAAGGTTTCGGCACTATTTGACAAAAGTTGGTAATTTGAAGCTTTGGAAAGTTCATAGGTTTGACTGGGAGTTGACTTCGGCATTATCAGGTTTGGATTGTTGTCCCGGGAGTTGGAATAGGTTCGATATGCATTTGGCACCTGTATGCAAATTTGGATTCATTCCGAATTGGTTAGGCTTGAATCAGACGCTTGGTTCAAAGTTTGAAGTTTATGAACTTAAGAGATTGATCTTTATCGATGATTCGTGGTTTTGATGTTATTATAGGTTATTTGAGACCTTGAGTAGGTCAATAACATGTTTTGGGACTTGTTGGTATGTTTGGACGGGGTCCCGAGGGGCTCGGGTGAGTTTCAGACCATTTCTAGGCCATTTTTAGCTGCTGCTGGTTTTTGGCTACAAGGGTGTGCATCACGATCGCGGACTTTAGTTCGCGTTCGAAAAGAGAAAAATGGAAAAATTGGACCTGTGAATAGCGTTCCCGAATAAAGCTTCGCGTTCGCGAAGAAGAAATTATGATGTCACTGAGCTGACTTTGGAAGCTTATATCTTGCAATCTATAAGGAATTTGGAGATGATCCAAAGTTGAGAATTGTATCCCTTTGTCTCTAGTATTTAGAAAATTAAATCGTTTCTCATTTGGAGTTCTGTACAAAAAGGTATGTTTGTCATTAGGATTAGCAGGCTACTACCAGAGGTTCATAAAGGGTTTTCCTTCCCTTTCGGCACCATTGATGAAGCTGACTCAGAAAGCAAGTAAGTTTTAGTGGACAGAGGCTTGCGACCGAAGTTTCCAAGAGATTAAGAACAGGTTGACCTCAGCGCCGGTTCTAATACTTCTAGAGGGTCCATATGGTTATGTCGTGTATTGTGATGCATCCGGTGTCGAGTTACGATCTGTCTTGATGCAACATGGGAAGGTAATTGTGTATGTTTCAAGGCAGTTAAGGAAGCACCAGAGTCCGACCCACGACCTCGAGTTAGATGTGGTTGTCCATGATTTTAAGATATGGAGGCATAATTTATATGGTATTGATGTGGATGTATTCACAAATCATAAAAGCCTGCATATATCTTCAAGCAAAAAGAGTTGAATTTGCGACAGTGGCGGTGGCTAGAGTTATTGAAAGATTACGACGTTAACATTCTCTACCATCCAGGGAAAGCTAATGTTGTAGCTGAAGCCTTAAGTCGTTGATCTATGAGTAGCTAGCACATGTAGTGGCTGAGAAAAGAGAATTAGCTAGAGAGCTTTATCAATTGGCTTGTTTGGGGGTTCGGATAGTAGATTCTGATGATGGTAGAGTTGTACTCCAAAATACTGCAAAATCATCTCTCAAAGCTGAAGTAAAGGAAAGGCAGCGAGGACCCAGAGTTGGTCAAGTTGAGAGAGCGAGTTCTGCAGCAGAAGAAGCTGTTATTAGAGCTCAAAGAAGATGCGGTTCTCAGATATAGGGGTCATCTGTGTGTCCCAGATACAGCAGGGCTACAAGACATGATTATGTTAGAGGCACATTATTTTTGGTACTCCATTCATCCTGGGTCGACAAAGATGTATCATGACATTAAGGATGTTTACTGGTGGAACAATATGAAGAAGAACATTGATGAGTTTGTCGCCCAGTGTCTTAGTTTCCAGCGGTGAAGGTAGAGCACCAGAAGTCCGGAGGGCTAATGTAGACTATAAAGATCCCGACGTGGGAATGGGAGCACGGGTTTGCCTTGTTCTCATCGTAAGTTTAATTCTATATAGCTGACAGTCAATAGGCTCACGAAATCAACCTATTTCCTATCGGTCTGATCTACATATACAGCCAAATATTATGCGAAGTTATATATTAAGGAGATAGTGCAGCACACGGAGTGCGAATATCTATTATATCTGACTGTGGGGGCCTAATTTATAGCACATTTCTGAAGGTCATTTCAGAGAGGTCTAGGGACTCAGTTGAATCAAAACACAGCTTTTCATCTACGGACTGATGGACAAGCCGAATCCACATCTTCAGGATGTGTGTGGGCTAGAAACTGAGATTTATATGGAAGGATGTCAGGACTTGTGGCATTTCTGTATCATTATAGATCCTACATATCAGTATTAGGAAGGCGAAGGTAATGGATTTAGATTTGCAGAAGGTCTCTTCAGAGCAGGTATCCCGGTTGTGGTACTTTTGGAGGTGCTTCAGAAGAATATAATTGTTTCTGAGCCTTAGGGCGGTGGGGTTTTATGCTAAAGTTCGTGGTGAAAGTTTTATTTAAGGATAGTTGTGTTCTAGCAAGGAAACGTATCAATTGGAAGGTAATTCGTTAGGAACTCAGAGAATTAGGACAACATAGAAGTAGTTTAGGCCGGCATGGTAAGGGATATGATTTAGTTCTTTGGGAGTTTATGAGATAATGAGTTTCTACAGGTGTTTTGTGGCAAAGCTCTTAGGTTTTAATGGCTTGCGTTGCTTGGTTGAGTTAAAAGGATTCAATCATGATGGTTTGGTTTTGTGAAAATGGGATCCGGGGAGCTCTTGATGATTTCTACCACGGTTGGAGGCGTACATTTCTGCTGGCATGAGGGGCATGTGATGTATAGCAATTTTCTTCTAGATGGGACCAATGGAAAGTTCTTGGCTAGTTAAGTACGTAGCTGTTTGTAGCTCGGAGTAGATTATGAAGTTCTCACATTTATCATAGGATGGTGTGGTAGATACGGTATGTTGTGTGAGATTGAGATTTGTAGGTGTAAGGTCACGGTTCAGTTTTGAAAGGAAGGTTATAAATTCTTAGGCAGCATGGATAGATTCAAATGACTAGATAAATGAGATCATTGATTGGTGTGCCTTGATGAGGGTATACATTTCAGAAAGGGTGATGTGTTTGAGTTATGGATGCTTCATTGGTATTGCGGCACTATCTTACCTGATCAACTACTGATATTCAAAGTTTACTTGGTGGAACAGAAGTTTTAGAATTACCCCTCGTGGGATGATCGAGTATTAGGGATGTGTCAGATATTCGGGCGGTAGAGTTGGGATCGGATATGATGATTAGTGTGCTTTATGGATTTGGAGACTAGGAGTTCTCATAAGCAAGTTATTTCGTGGTTGTGGACTGTGAAGATGTGGGCAAGCTAGTCAGATGATAGTATGTGCTATGATTCAGTCATTATGAACTTTCAGAGAGTTATTCATCTATTGTGGGTGACTAGAGTTAATTTGGGGTTCATTGGTAGGCCCAACATGGGTGTGTGTTCTACATCGAGTCGGATATGTTGACTTCGAACTGCTATTGTTGAGGGAGGTGCCATTCTGTTGTCCGTCAGCTTAGTAGTATTCTAAGGTTACTTGTGAGCTACTCTTATATGCTACGCAGGATTGGGATTCATTGGTTAAATGCACAAATGTTATGGTTTTATTTGGGCTTTATAGCGGAATTTGAGTGTGATGGGTATCTGGGTATTGCATGATTGATTGCACATTGGGTATGTTCTTTCAGGCCGGTATGGCATTGCGTCGGTTGCTTCTCCATGGTTATGGTGATTCACTCTTGGTACTAGACATCAAATTGCACGTGGTTGTTGATTTTGAGCATGGTGATTTGAGGTGTTTTGTGTGGGCCAATGTTTGGATAGGATCGCGCATTGTAGCAAAGTTACGTGGAGGTATGTTCCTTCGGGTTAGATTCGTGTGTCCTGGTTCCACGGTGTGTGATGAGTTCTTAGCATCGTGTTGTGGTGGTACTGGTGAGCTTGCGGTACAGCTCTCTCATTTGAGTCATTTTTTTCATGATTTGAGTACATTTGGATTGTTGCTTATTGGTGCGCGGATTGCACGGGTTGTGGCTTTAGATTGTATTAATGTGTAATGTCACCAGAGTAGTCGTGTTGGATGAGATAAGATCATTGGGCCTAGAATGGATACTATCGGATTCGATTTCAGCATGTTGGAAGGATAATATCGAAGTTCGGCTTAAGCAGTTCACTATAGTCCTTGCCGAAGAAGAGGGAGCTCCATGATTGGTTGATCTGAGGAATGGTTATGATTTCTGCGTGTTTCTTTCATCATTGGCAGTATACGAAAGGTTGAAATAAGGCTTTATTGTCTAAGAGGTTTATCACCGGTGTTGGGTTGTATAAGCAGCTCTTGTGATTAGAAGTTATCGCTATGAACGTTTGAGTTGTGTGGTATATCATGTGATTTCATCTTGAGTTGCGAATATGGTTTGATATAGCTTGTCGGACTTATATGGTGTATAAATATGAGATTCTAATCCTATAGATGATTTCGGAAGTGGAAATTTGGTTCTAAGGATTATGGGCTAGGATGGATTACAAAATTTTAGTTATGTTGTGCTATCGGGCCTATGTGGGATAGGGTGATATGGGATCACCCCTGGGTATATGCATGGTAAGGTTATTCAGTGATTTGTTGGCTTGTGGAACAACTCTGGGCACGTTCGAGGACGGACGTATATTTTAGTGGGGGAGGATGTAACGACTCGACCGGTCATTTTGAGCATTTGCACTTCGCTCGCCACTTTTCGGGCATGACTAGCCCCGTATGATGTATTATGACTCATGTAAATCATCATTTTTGGTTTTCAGGTTGATCGGAATAGATATGAAAGAATGGTTCTCAGGTTGAAGCATTAAATTTGAAAGGTTTGGCCAAGTTTTGAATTCTTAGTATTTGATATGGATTTGGAATTTTATGATTCGGTTAGCTCCGTTGGGCGATTTTGGACTCAAGAGCGCGTCCGGAAAGGAATTTGGAGGTCCGTGGTAGATTTAGGCTTGAATTGGCAAAATTGGAAATTTGGCGTATCCGGTCGGCAGTGGAAATTTTGAAATCAGGGTCGGAATAGAATTCCGAAAATTGGAGTAGGTCCGTTGTGTCATTCGTGGCGTGTGTGCAAAATTTTAGGTCATTCGGAGGTGATTTGATAGTTTTCGGCGTTGTTTGTGGAATTTGAAAGTTCCTAAGTTCTTATGCTTGAATCCGAAGATGATTTGGTGATTTGGTGTTGTTTTGAGTGATTCGAAGGCTCGACTAAGTTTTAATGATGTTATGGGAGGTGTTGGTATGTTTGGTTTGAGGTCCCGAGGGCCTCGGGTGAGTTTTGAGCGAGTCCGGGAATTACCAGAACTCAGGCAATGGTTCTGGTGCTTAAATCTACCGCTGAGGCGGAATTTTACCGCTGAGGCGGAAAAAGGAGCGCTGAGGCGGTCCAGGGGAGAATCCGCAGGTTCGTTAGTCCGACTTTGGAAGCCTATATCTTATGATCTACAAGGAATTTTCAGATGATTTAAAAATGCAAGTTGTATTGCTTCGTGTCTAGTTTGCAAAAAGGTAAAGAAATCAAAATTTGGACACATGTAGAGAAAGTTATGGCCAAAGTACTAAGGCCTATTTGTGCAGCCACCAGAAGCGCGGTCAACAGTGGTTTACCGCAATCAGCGGTGATTTTCCGCGGTCAGCGGTGATAGGAATGTGAGAGGTGCACTATAAATACAAGATTTGGGGTTTTGTTTGATATTTTGACCTAGAGAGCTCGGGCTTTGGCGATTTTTCGAGGGATTTCCAAGAAAATCATCGGGGTAAGTGATTCTAACTCAATATTGGCTAAAATTCATGATTCTAACGTTAGATTCATCATTTGAGTAGATATTTGGGATGAAAATTTGGGAAAAATTGTGGAACTTCATAAAATGAATTTTTGGGATTTAAAAGCCGATTCAGAGTCAGAATTGAGTAAAACTAGTATGGATAGTCTCGTAATTGAATAGAATGTCGGATGTTGACACTTTGGTCAGATTTCGAGACGTGGGCCCGGGGCCCGTCTTTTGAGTTGACAATTTGACTTTTGGCCTTAAGCTTACCATTTCCTTATGGGATTGATTCCTTTAGCTCGTGTTGATTGTATCATATTGTATGGCTAGATTCATAGCATCCGGAGGCCAATTCGAGAGGCAAGGGCTTCACGGGTTAGAGTTTGGCTTGGCTTGAGGTAAGTAACGCTTCCAAACTTGGTTCTGAGGGATCGAAACCCCAAACTATGTGCTATATGATGGTATTGAGGTGACGCACATTCCAAGTGACGGGCGTGCGGGCGTGCACCGTGAGGAATGCGGCCTGGTTCATTCCATGGCATCGCGTAGTAACTCTTTCTTGTTGATATCCGTGTTTCTATCATGTGATTAAGTAAAGGTGCTATGAATCATGCTAGACATCCTGTTAGGGATTTACGCCGATACTGTTGAGACCTGAGTGGTCGTTTCTTGCTGTCATCTCATTACATTCATTGATATGCTGTACTCAGTCTTATTCATGCATATCATATCATGTCTTAGTCTCAGTTATTATTATTTGGCATATCATATCATTATTTCGGGCTAGTTTTATGGCATTGTTAGCCCGTGTGTGAGAGACTGGAGATTGATGACCGAGAGCCTGATTATGAGTGACAGCTATAGGTCGGGCTGCACGCCGCAGCGGATTAATGATACATGCCTTTGCTAGTTATGTTATGGCGTTTAGGACGTAGGAGCCCCTCCGGAGTCTGCACACCCACAGTGGGCGCGACTGGTTATATTGAGGGATGGATCTTCCCGGGACATGGATCTTGTCCGAAGTACTTATAACTGGAGATGGATCTTCTACATGAGGCTGGATTGGCCTGTTCCTCGGTACTGGACACGGACGGTCTGTGATGTGTATATATTTTGGGATGGATCTTCCCTGGGCCTTGTGAGCCATATACAATACCGAGTGGTTGTGAGGTTATTACAATTATTATCAGGAGATGGATCTTCTCCGTAGGCTGGATTGGCCTTCCTGAGTACTGAGTGACTGCTGTCAGAGATATATATGTTACGGGATGGATCTTCCCTGGGCCGTATGAGCCATATACAGTACTAAGTGGACGAGCATTGAGATATTGGGCACATAGGTACTTGGAATAGTGCATTTCATATAGTATGTGCATTGTCATGTAGATGTAGCGGAGTTATACTCCTTTACCGTGTTCATATCTGTTTATTTCCCTGTTATGAGCTATTCAATTGACTGAAAGCATGCCTACGTTTCTGTACGATATTTCGGCTATCTTATGAAGAGGTTGAGTTCGTCACTACCTCTCAGTCCGTAGTTTGGGCTAGTTACTTACTGAGTTGGTGTACTCACGTTACCCCCTGCACCTTGTGTGCAGATCCAGGTATCTTATGGTCCCACCAACAGTCGTTGATCGAGGTTGCAGGTTGTGGAGTTGCTGAGGTATCTACATGGCGTTCGCAGGCCTTGGATCTCCTTTGCATTTCCAATTGTATTTTTATATTGGTTCTTTAGACACTTTAATAGACTATGTACTTACCTTAGACGTTCATGATCTCAGTGACACCGTGGTTTTGGGATGATTGTATCGTAATATGAATCTTTCTTTTATGTCTTAAATGATTTGTTTTAAAAATGATGAAAGTTTTCCGCAAATGATTGTTTATATTTATGTTTAACGTGAAAATGGTAACGACAATTAAATTTATTAAATGGGACTCTAAAAATACGTGATCTATTCCCAAGCTAGTTTGTTAGAGCAGACGATGCTAGTATTATGAATGTTAACAACGGGGCGGGAGATAAAAGAGGTAACGAGCGAACCAAAGGGTCTGCTACCCTAGCGTAGGCTTGGTCGATTGGGGCTTCGAGGTCGACCTTGGAGTCGAGCTCGGGTTGTCGGGGATACTCGGGAGTAATCTAACAGCTAGAGATATAATCAAATGAAGCTACTTATAACCGAAATTGAGTTTGTACGATGAAGAACACATGTAAAATGAAGAACACGTATAGAGGCAAAGGATATCGAGATATCCTCGATATCAGTAAGAGCCAATAAGTATTAGTAAGAAGAGAGGGAGAGAGAGATATTATTGAACTTTTGTAGAATTGTGGGAGCAATAACAGACCCTTACAAGGTAGGGTGAGTCCCCTTTATATAGGAGAGGAGACTTAGTAACGAATACATGTATATCTAATATACGAAATATGGAGATGTGACAGCTTGACTTGACATCCCAGTATAGGCTAGGGATAGGCCGGTCATGTCAGATTCAACCGCGTGCCTTGTGGGCTTCCTTTCTATATCCCGATCTCAGCCTCGAATCAGGTCTTGATAGACCCCGAAGGAAAGGACTGAGTTGTGGCTTCATATCCTCAAGGTCTCGAGATGTCTTACCGAGGTGGCATCATATCCTCGGGATATCGAGGTACCTCCCCGAGATGGCTTGATGGCGGGAAATCGAGCCCTCTGATTTCACTGCGTACAGATAGTCTTCGCGATTCTTAGAGAGTAGCGATAAGAAATGTTTTTGACACCCCATTCCATGGGTTCTTGAAACGACATCATGCTGTTGGCGTAGCCCTTCACACAAATATCGATGCGTTTCATCTTTTCGCTGCTCCAGGGTTTTTCAGAAATATCATGATTCCTTTCTCCTCGGGATCATATCGTTGTTTATCGATTCAGCTTCCATGAACGCATTAATCGCGCCTGTCGTTACGCTTTTTGAGGGCAGTAATGGCATCGTCAATTACTTTGTACCCCCCCCCCCCATATAAGGGGTTTCTCATGATCAGTTTTTCATTCGAACTTCCTTCGATATTCATCCTCCTTTCCTTTCCTGCCATTTTTTAGTTTTTGCTATGCTTGAGGCCCACGGCCTCAAGACCTTACGCCGTATATGCCATGGTGAAATTTTCGATCCCTTCTTGGTTGGACGTAATTGTGCCGCCATGAGGTTATCGTTGTTGTTGTTGTTGTTGTGGTTGTTGCTGTTGTTGTTGTTGTTGTTGTTGTTGTCCCCGTTGGCTCGGAGCGAAGAAGTAGGGGGTCGATTTCCTCTGAACCGGGGAAAAATTCGGATTATGCACCGTTGCTCAAGAGGGGGATCGGATTATACACCGCTGCTCACCCTCCTTCCTCGGCTTGGCGTGTTACACCCTCTTTGGATTCCTGAGGGGCATGGTGACGGTTTCCGCCGGTTGTTGCCTCCCGGGCCGAGGAAACGTTTCAAGAAATGGCCTCGAGATGGTGGTACTGGCAGGGTTTGTATTAGCCAAACTTTTCACCCAGCCACTTCGGGTCTTCTTCCGGCATCTATTCGTCATTTTGCTCTTCTCCTCCGCCTCCCTCTTCTATATCTCTCCTTTTGGAGATGCCATTTTCAGGAGGATTTAGGATGAGATCCCCGAGGGAATCGACCATGGATGATATTGTCTTTGAGGTCGTATGCCTGAGGGGTGGCAATGGAAGCGTAACATAGACAGGCTAGAACTTTAGGCTAGCGTATTACCTGTATTTCTTCACTCTTTTTGCGTATAATGTAACCGTATGTAAGGATATCTCGAGGATTGTTGTAAGTGAATACTTGTGCAAATACGAAAGACTTTCTCTTGGTTTCTTCCTTCGATGTTTGCTGCGTTCCTTTATATATATATATATATATTGGTGGCTTCGAGTGCATGTTCCTGTTATGTCATCTGTGATACCGGCCTTGGGCGCGAGTGTTGCATCTGTCGTGCTGACGAACTAGCTGTATGCGGGGTCCTTTTGTGATTTCCCCAACTGCGCCCGAATTGGGCCACAACCTTGGGCAGTCGGAGCCATTTCTCCATGCAAAAGTGTGATCGGAGTCTTTGGGCCTCGTAAAATGTCCGTTGAGAAAAAACTCGTTTGGGGATCCACGGTCTCGAAACGCCGGTAACTTCCTGGAGGTGATCTGTAAATGGAGATCCGGCTGTGCTTCGGGCCGTCCTGGTCATTATACGGGATCCGTCTTGTGCGGGGATTTTTGTTAACTACGCCTTCCCCTCTGTAAATCAGTCCCCTATGACGAAGGCCTCTTGGGGCTGCACGCCAATTTGATGGAGACATTGTTGGTCTGCTTTTGGGCATTGTCTCGTTATGGCGGAAGTCCTTAGGGTCAGAGTTGGTGTCGGGCGTCGGCGCCTTCGATTTGTGCTGGCTCATTCCGGCCTTCTTCTTATTCGCTTGTGAAGTTGCTTCCGTCCGGGGATTCCCAGAGCTTACTCATTTTATGGAGCTTGACGGATCATGCCCTTGGCAGCTGCTTGCCCGGGGTACGGCATAAATCGGGCATGACGATAGATGAAATATTTGTTGCATACTTGTGAAGGAGCTTTTATTGGGGCGAGATTGGATTGAGCCTCCGAGGAGAGTGCGTTATCCGAGCCTGATGTTGTTCCTTAAAGCCAACAAGGGTAGGGGCACTCAGGAGGGTGCTTGGTCGTTGAGTAAGCCTTGCTGGCTTCCCGTTCTGGCAGGCTTTGGCGCGATCTATACGTGTCTGGGATGTTTGGGCTTTGATTCGAGTAGATATGGCTGTAGAACCGTAGCTTGATTCTTCGAAGAGTCCGGATTGGGAACAGCCGGTGTCCGGACTGGCATAGCACTAAGCTAAACATGATGAAGGAGTGGTGACTTTATCGCCGATGATTTGAGCCAGGTCGGAGCTGGCCTTTGAAGGGAGTGTTTGTTTGCAAGGACTTATGCCGGGGATACCATTTTTCCGGAAGATCTAGCTTGAGCGAAGGTAGTCGGGCGTGGTGCCTGGCTCGTTTAGGGCTGATGCCCCGAAGAATGCCCGTTATCGGAGCGTCGACCTTGCTTTCTCCTTTGTAATGTTTTTTACAGATTTATGCTTGTAGACGGAGAGCACACCTTTCGTGCATATCTCTCTCTCTCTCTATATATATATATATATATATATATATATATATATGTGTGTGTGTGTGTGTGTGTGTGTGTGTGTGTGTGTGTGTGCAAAATAGAAAAAATGAGAGGAGTCATGAATTTCTTTACCTCCTCTGTATTGTGTTTGATCCGACGGACTGGTTTCCGTATTTCGGCGGGACCCTGGCGGGTTCGGAACCCGTCTACTTAGGCCGGAGGACCTTTAAGTGTGATTTGCTGATGCGAGCAGGCGTCGGAACCTTTTCGTTTTGTATAGCTGCTTTCGGCCTTGAGTCAGGTTTTTGTTGAGCCTACCAGTTCTTTGGTCTCTTTGCGCCGTGAGGCTGACTGGAGTCGTGTCCGGGAGGCCCCTTTTGGAGAAACAGGTATCTGCATTCTGTGCTGAATTGCACTCCCTTTTTACCGTCTTGACGTGCTGTTGTTTTAGCTGGAGGACAGGGTAAGTGAGCTGGAGCAACTTTGGGGCAAAGTTTGGCAAAGCCAAACGTGAATTCATCGAGCTACAGGCAGGCGTGAATATCCATTCCGAGGCAAAAAAGAGGGCTCAGGCCGGGGTTTCTGCCCTTGAGGCGCAAATCAGGCCGCTCGTGCGAATGACTTTGCCCGGGCGAAAAATGATCATGAAACTGTCATCAAAACTTTTGAGGGAAAAAACTGAGGTGGTGATGAATGTTACCAGATCGGGGCAGAAAATGGCGGCTTACTCGAGGAACATCGATGCCGCTAAAGTTGAGTTGCAGAAGACCCTCGATCGTGCCGAAAATAGCAGAGAGTACGCGAGGTGCAAATCCCGGAGGGAAATCTTTGAGGAGATTCATGCTAGGGGATTTGATCTTCCAAGGGAGATCGAGCAAGCCAAAGGAGAGGAGCACGATGCCAAGTTCTTGTTATCCGATGTTGAGGACGATTAGGAGGAAACCGCTGGGCTATAAGTGCCGGAAGAAGCGGAATGATCGCTTTTTGCCTCCTTTGTTATGTATGTATGGTTTTCAATATTCTATGCAGGTTGGGGCTGCGCCTTGTCGTCAACACGTAGCAATAAAAGGGGGAACCCCGCAAGTTATATTCTTTGTACTTCAGTTTGTTAGAATTTCAATTGGGTTGATTCGATCCCGGACTTGCCCTAAAGCTTGTATGTTTTGCTCGTTGCCGGGTTCAGCCTTCGAGTCGGGATCCGACTCGAGCTTAATTTACCCCCGAGATTGGCGCTCGTCTTGGTTGGCGATGATGGCTTTTATTTCTCGCCTTTGGGCGTTTGGTTGTTTTTAACTTTATTTAGGGTCCAGTCTCCGATTCGCGTTGCGATTCAAGCTTTAATTGACCCTTACGCTGTCAGTTTTGGCTGGCGACAAGGGCTCTTATGCTTTTTTGGTCATAAAGACCTTTTGATATATAGCCCGTAGGCTTGTTTAGTTAACTATTTTTGATCCGGTCTCCGAATCGAGTTACGATTCGAGCTCACTTTAATCCTCAAGGTGTCAATTTGGCTGGCGACAATGGCTCTTACACTTTTTGGTCGTAGAGACCTTTTGATATGTGGCCCGTAGTCCTGCTTAGCTGGCGACAATGGCTCTTACGCTGTTTTTGCCCGTGGGCTTTTTGTAGGCTTTGTTTTCCGCTCGTTAAGGTATTTTTTTGAAAGATTTTTGCCTGACCTGTCGTCGATGCTAGAAGAACCTCGACTTCAAGT
The DNA here is from genome assembly GCF_001879085.1 of Nicotiana attenuata. Lineage (NCBI taxonomy): Eukaryota > Viridiplantae > Streptophyta > Magnoliopsida > Solanales > Solanaceae > Nicotiana > Nicotiana attenuata. The sequence goes on along the minus strand of NW_017670706.1, from coordinate 164,426 downwards.
CGTAATTGGCGATCTTTTGAGCACCTCGAAAGGTTCATAGCCCGTTGTTTGCCTGTTGAGGGAAGCCTGTTTTAACCGGTTCTTTCCAAAAGATATTCGAAGTAGTGGCCTGCGATTTTTGTTTAGCAACGGTCGGGCGTCTCCGAGTTGCGTTATTTTGGTTGTATCAGCCATTTTGACCGTAGTCATATGCATTTGTCCGTAGCCATTTTTTGATCCCGAGTGATAGTTTAGGCGTCCACATCGAGGGTATGCCCTTTCGGGATTCTTACGAATGTGATGTATAGCCTAAACTTCGGGATTTTCATGCCTGTTGAGGTCTTACAGTTTTTCATGCCTATTGAGGTCTTACAGTTTTTTCGGCGATGTAGTATGGCGATTGCCGTCAGTCTCCGAGTCATCAAGTTGTTTAAGCATGAAGACCGCTTCTTGTGAACTCGGAGCTGTGTTTTTGGGGCTTTATGAGCCCGGAGATCCGGTACTGGAGTATTGCAAGTGCCCTATTGCAGGCATTGAGTCTCCGAGTATTCCGAGATGCACTTGACGAAGAGATCCCTGCCGAGAATGCGCTGTTATTTATTCGTTCGGGGGACGGAGTGCTGGAAAGCGTCCCTTGATCTGTTGGCTCAATATACCTTGTTGTGTTGGCCCGCCCTATATCGGGCCAGGGCTGATCGCTTGTGGGTTTGTCTCGTCTGAAAGACATTGCGTTCTCATAGCCTCGACCCGGAGGCCGTTTGGGGCGTTTTGAACTGTTGGCACCTGTTCTTGCGCTTTTCGGGGTGTTTCAGGGGAAAGATTTATTGCTTTACTCTGGGAAGGAGTTCCCTCCTCCAAAAAGTATTTTTTGATTTATTTGATACAATAGTACACGTTTTTGCCGACAAGGCCTGAACACATCGGTGTTTCGATGCATCATTTTTCTTACATGAAACCTTGTCTGGCGTTTTCCTAAATTCCCACGAGTGGGCCACTTTTTTGGGGGGAATGCCTTCACGCTTTTTTAGCGGCAGCGGGGTTTGTTCTGAAAATCTTGCGGAGTTCCCCTCCTGGTGGCTTGCAGACGTTGCCTCGTTAAAAACCTTGCCGGTAAAAACATTTCTTTTTAGGATAAAAACTCGGTCGAAGGAAAAGAGTGCAACGGGTGCGCCATTGGGGCTTCGGGGTTCCGCAGCAGTACTAACGTCTGGGCAGCTTTCGATTTGGGTGTCTGCACAAGGGTTCATCTCGAATTTGAAAAAATAACATAAGAAAAGGAATGGTGGTACCTTAGAGTTACGTGCGCAGGTGACGTCTTGGGACTTAGACTATTATAACTTCCCGGGAGCGGAGGTGCGGCGCAAATTTTTCACTTTGCTTTGTCAAGTTTGACCGGGGGCGAGACCTATCCTGTTCGTGGTTTCATTTGGGGGTGGAAGCGTGAGTGCTGGCACTACATCGTGTATAGCGAACATTTCCCTTGCCGCGTGTTGTTCTCCGTATACGGTCTTGACCCCGTCCTTTGTCGGGAATTTTATCACCTGATGGAGGGTGGATGGTACTGCTCTCATGCAGTGTATCCAGGGTCGTTCGAATAATGCATTGTACCTCATATCTCCCTCGATGACATGGAACTTAGCGTCTTGGGTTGTGCCGGCCACGGTAACCGGGAGGATGATTTCTCCCTTCGTTGTCTCGCTAGCCATGTTGAAACCGTTGAGGCCCCGAGTGGCGGGTACAATTCGTTCGAGCAGCCCGAGTCATCGAGGGTAAGAAAGGAGATTACCAGGGCATGATGATATTGGCCGAACTACCTGGATCTACGAGTACACATTTTATCTAAAATGTATTTATAAGAAAGGAGATTACCAGGGCATCATTGTGGGGTTGGGATAGGGCCTCGGTGTCTTCCTCGCTGAACGTGAAGGCGTCTTCTGGGATATATCCCCGAGTCTATTTTTCCCTGGTGATGGATATCTTTATTCTTCTTACTGCCGGTTCCTGCGGGGCATCGGCGCCCCCCATGATCATGTGGATGACATATCGTGGTTCGTTTGCCTCGTTTTTCTTGATCGCCTCCCTCTCTCGGAATTGATTTTTTGCCCGATCGCTGAGAAATTCACGGAGATGCCCTTTGTTGAGTAGTCGAGCCACCTCCTCTCGTAGCTGATAGCAGTCCTCGGTCCTGTGACTGTGCGTGTTGTGAAACTCGCATACTAGGTTGTAGTTTCTCTGCGAAGGGTCTATCTGTATCGGTTTGGGCCACTTGGCGTCCCTGATCTTCCCGATAGCGAACACGATGTCAGAAACATTGACGCACCAAATGTTTTGATCGAACCTGGTTCTATTGATGAGTCCTCGAGGGTCCTAACCTCAATCTATCCTTCAATTGTTGTGCGGTAGGTTGCGTCTTGGGACGTTCTTCTGTCATCGAGGTACGGCTTGTACCTTTCTTTGTTTGGTCTCGCTTCTTTTACTGGGAGTCTGCTCGGGTACACTGAGCCCGAAGGGGCTCCCAGTTGGTCGTCCTCAGCCTTGATCTTTGACTGGTACCGGTTGTGGACGTCCGACCAAGTCACGACCGGGTATTTGATCAGGTTCTGCTTCAGCTGCTTCGAGGCCACTGAGCTTCATTCATTTAGGCCTTGGGTGAAGGCCTGTACCGCCCAGTCGTTGGAGACGGGTGGCAGTTCCATTCGTTCCATTTGGAAGCGCGACACGAATTCCCGCAGCATCTCATTCTCTCTTTGTTTGATCTTGAAAATGTCAGACTTCCTCGTTGCTACCTTGATGGCTCCCGCGTGCGCCTTTACGAAAGAATCCGCTAGCATGGCGAATGAATCTATGGAGTCAGGAGCCAAGTTGTGATACCACATCATGGCCCCCTTCGAAAGTGTTTCTCCGAATTTTTTCAGCAACACGGACTCGATTTCGTCATTTTTTATATTGTTGCCCTTTATAGCGCAGGTATAGGCGGTGACGTGCTCGTTGGGATCGGTGGGCCGTTGTATTTGGGGAGTTCCGGCATCTTGAATTTTTTAGGATTGGGCTTTGGGGCCGCTTCCTCGGGGAACGGCCTCTGTACAAATTTCCTCGAATAAAGACCGTTTTAGGATCCGGGGGTGCTCCCGGGATATGGTCTACTCGAGAGTTGTAGGTCTCGACTTTTTTATCGTTGGCCACAATCATTTTTTCGCCCGATTCGATCCTTTTGGTAAGGTCCTATAGCATCTTCAGTATGGTGGGGTCAGCCGTTGACCCGATATCATTTGATCTTTCGTGTGTTTGCTCGGCGGGGGGAGCTGTCTCCGATGCCTGTGTGCTGGGAGTTCTCGGATGGCTTTGCAACTGAGCAATGGCCAGTTGTTGTGCCTGCAACATTTCAAAAATAACGTGAAGACTAACTTCCTGTTCTTCCCGGGCGGGGTTTTTTTTAACTTCCTGTCAGTCGTTGTGTCGCACGCTTCCGTGGGCGTGAGAAGATTCGTTGATTTGCTGTGCGTCCTGTGAGTCTGCGTCTACTAGTATTGGTCCAGGCACACTATAGGGATCCTGTAGTGGTGCTCCGGCGGTCGGGATAGCTCCTCCATTTTCCCCGTAATCTTCGAGGTGGTCGTTCTCAGCTTTATTCACCGAGCCAGACATTTTTACCTGAAATCAAAGAATCTTGGACAAGAAAAAGTGTGAAAGATGATATGCGTTTGTGTAATGAAACTAGCAAGAAAATAATCACTATTATTTTTAGCCCCACAGTGGACGCCAAACTGTTTACCGTGAAAATGGTAACGATAATTAAATTTATTAGATGGGACTGTAACAATACGTGATCTATTCCCAAGCTAGTTTGTTAGAGCAGACGATGCTAGTATTATGAATGTTAACGACGGGGCGGGAGATAAACGAGGTAACGAGCGAACCAAAGGGTCTGCTACTCGGGCGTAGGCTTGGTCAATTGGGGCTTCGAGGTCGACCTCGGGGTCGAGCTCGGATTGTCGAGGATACTCGGGAGTAATCTAACAGCTAGAGATATAATCAAATGAAGCTACTTATACCCGAAATTGAGTTTGTACGATGAAGAACACATGTAAAATGAAGAACACGTATAGAGGCAAAGGATATCGAGATATCCTCGGTATCAGTAAGAGCCAATATTAGTAAGAAGAGAGCGAGAGAGAGATATTATTGCACTTTTGTAGAATAGTGGGAGCAACAACAGACCCTTACAAGGTAGGGTGAGTCCCCTTTATATAGGAGATGAGACTTAGTAACGAATATATGTATATCTAATATACGAAATATGGAGATGTGATGGCTTGACTTGACATCCCAGCATAGGCTAGGGATAGGCCGGTCCTGTCAGATTCAACCACGTGCCTTGGGGGCTTCCTTTCTTTATCCCGATCTCAGCCTCGAATCAGGTCTTGATAGACCCCGAAGGAAAAGACTGAGTTGTGGCTTCATATCCTCGAGGTCTCGAGATGTCTTACCAAGGTGGCGTCATATCCTCGGGATATCGAGGTACCTCCCCGAGATGGCTTGATGGATGGAAATCGGGCCCTCTGATTTCACCGCGTACAATTTATACTGTGGCATTGGATTGCGTTGGTTTGAGGCTGGCCTAGTTCCATGATAGGCGCCATCACGACGGGTTGAGTTTTGGGTCATGAAAATTTTAGTCTAGTGTACGGAAGAGACTCTAGCAAAATTTTCCCAAGTCTCTAAGAGTAAACATTCGAGGACGAATGTTCCTAGGGGGGGGGGAGGACATTACACCCGCTACTTTCATGTTGGAATGCATCTTAAGTGGATCGTTATAAGTCGAAGAGTATAAGGACCTTTACCAAGATAATGATTAATTAAAACATGTGTTAAGGAAGTATCGTGAGGGTTGGAGACTGATAAGTGCATCAATCAACATTCGAGGATAAATAATCCAAAGGGGGGAATGATGTTACACCCCATATTTTCATACGTAAAAGTACGTCATAAGCAAACTGATGTGTCACGCCCCAACCTCGGGAGGCGTGACCGGTGCTCGATCGAGTTAACCCAACCGAGCAAGCCTTATCACACACTTCCTACCCAACTCATCATGAACAAGGTAACCATGTTTCCTTTTTATTTAGGCAAGGAAAGGTAGCACTTTCAACAGTGATAGTTCATTCTATATTACAAACTTAAATCGTAGTTAAAGTTAGTTCCGAAATTCCCATAAAGTTACAATTCATAGATAACATGAGTTTAGAATTACAACATAGTTCATTGACCCCTCAACACCCGTACATTGCCCACACATATGTCTACGGAGCCTCTAAGGATGTAAAAAGACAAGCATGACCGTGCCGGCAACAAGGCCCCGGGTATTCCTCAAAGGTAGGAGTCTACAACGAAAGATGTGTAATCTAACCCCTTGAAGGAGAAAGGGGCTCATCAAGACTTCGGGAAGAAGGTACTCCGCTACAAGCGATCAACACTATCTGCAATGGAGCCACCTACATTCATTTAAACAAATGTAGCGCCCCCGGGAAAAGGGACGTTAGTACCATGGAATAGTACTAGTATGTATAACTAAATTCCATCTAGTTAGAAAGAACTTCCATACGAGAATAAAGCAATCACAAGTACAACTCAAAGGGGACTTTAAATGGCCACACATTTACAATTAAAGGAAGCATACAATTTTCACATTGTGTTTCCCTAACTTTCATCTTTGGGCATCTTATATTGTTCATCATTGTTCACATTACCATCGGTAACTTGAGCGGAGTCCAATCTCGACTAGATCGGCTAGGTCGCCTCATTTGAGACGTTCACTTCAATCACAAATTCATTACCACCATGTGCGTAGCATGGCGTCCGATCTCGGCCCGATCGGCTAGGCCACCCTACCAAGGCGTTTCCCTTTTCCATCAATCATCTCGTTTCAATCTTTGTTTCCCATAACTCATTTCATAGGCACTTTAGGCCACAACTGTCACATTATGCATTCGGCACTAGGCCACATCTCACATCATCCCCAATTTCAATGCTAGGTTTGTAGTTTAGGAAAAAGGGTGTACACAAGAGTAATTTAAATCGCAAGCATAGATAGGATTTCACATAAATGGCACAACATATGCAATTTCGATTTCAATTTAAGGTCTAGGCATTTCGATTCGTGATCCATAGTCCTTGCACCTTTCTTTAAGTTGTCAAGAATAGAATGTTACTCATATTTGAGATATACTTTCCACGCATACGAGATTGCGGCACCAACTCGAGTGAAATAAACAATCAGTACAACAATTCAACTTTTTATCTTACCGTATTCACACAGCTACCAATATAGGTCAATTTCTAAAAGACAGAGTTTTAGCCATACGTACCTCAACCAAGCTTTCCTTAATCCTATAACGTTACGGAATGTTCGCACTTCAATCTATTTAAGCAATATAGCACAATTTAACTCAAAATCAGGAAAAGATCATAATCTAGGCTCTCTTGAGCATTTTATCGAGCATTTTAGTGTTCATTAAGGCTTTATGGTTCTTTTATGCAAGATTACACTAGCCCGTCCTCCATGCCTCTTCATTTATAATTACCCATATTCTTCAAGAACACATGCATGCGATGTAATCCCCCTTATCCCCATGAATTACCTCATTAATGATCCCTTATAGCTATGTGTAAAAATAAGAGCTAAGGTGATGAAGTCTTACCTCTTGGGATGAAATTTTAGGTCCTTCACTTGATTATCAATGATTTAACAAGGTTTCATGGAGTAATTTGATAGAAAGTACTTTCCCTCTCTTAGACCCCTCTCTCTCACTCTAGAAGTGTCAGGAATTAAGCTCAAAATGAGCTATTACACCGGATATAACGACAGGGGGTCTGGTTTAAAATTTAGAAAACTGGAGCCCCGACTCAGATCTACAATCGCATTTGCGATCGCAAAGCTGACATGCGGTCTGCAGAATGGACCGCAAAATACTCCCAAAATCTGAAGACATTGTTTGGGTATGCGACGGAAATGCGGTCCGCATACCTGATATGCGACCGCATTCTAGACCGCATAATTGCATTTTTCTGGAAAACTTTGATTCTTGATTTTTAAATGCATAGATCAGTACAAAAGGGTCCGAACCGCGGTGAGCAAGCTCGCCGCGAAGAATTTTACACATTCCTAACACATATTCCCAATTTGGCACTACGAGCTTTTGAGTTTGAGTACAAGTTTTCACGGGGCCTTACATCCTCCCCCACTTAAAATCATTCGTCCTCGAATGAGGATCAAGGGTCACATATTAGAAATTCTTTATACAACCTTCTGCCTTTTACAACCTAAAATCTGCTAATAGCCTCCAAATTCGGCTAACTCCATAAATTTTCAAAAATTTTGCCAGAGTTTCCTTTGTATCTAGGCCTATCCACCTGTCAGAGTGCCCCAGAATCGCATCCTAACAGCATATACATGTTCCATAACATAACATGACTTGTACAACACCAACCATGGCCATATGGGCAACATATATAACCAAAATGGAACAGTTTTTCATAGATTAAGTCAAAAGATAAGAGTTCTTAGGGATCAAATGCATAAAAGCTATTGCATGACTATTCAAACAAATGCGGGTACTTCTTTTTCATTTCATCCTCGGCTTCCCAAGTGAGAGCACGTGATATTTGCCCTATATGAATTACTCCCATAAATTCAAAACAAAATGATTTCTTTTCATTACTTGCAATTTTGTGGATTTTCGTGGCAATTTATGTTAATTGTTTGCATTTGTCTGTGCATTTTTATTTTTTGTTTAATTAATAAAAAATATAAAAATATGTGCATTTGCATTTAGGAGTTAATCTCACATTTTAGGAACTAATTAGTAATTAGGGTTTTATAAAAATACAAAAAATCACAAAAATTGATTTATTTTGCTTTATTTAAATTTTAGCTTTGAATTTGGTTAGTTTTCTTTTGATTTGGTGTTTAATTAATTGAGTTAATTATTAATTAGAGCTTAATATAATTTGTTTAGGTTAATTTAGTTTTTTAGAGTTAATTTTAGTCTTTGTTTTAATTTTGAAAACAAAAAGAAAAGAAAAAGATTTAAAAAAATGAAATAAAAGAAAGGAAAAAACAAAAGAGAGATCAGCATTGGGCCAATCCCCCATAATCTATTCAAGCCCAAACCAAATCCCCTTTTAAACCCGTCCAAGAAACACCTGACCTAGCCCAAACCTAATTCCAACCCGGTCCAGCCTCCCTAGAAACCAAAACGACCCCGTTTAGTTTAAATTGAATCTGAGCCGTCGAGGTTGGATGACCCAACGGCTCAGAAGTCGGGTCTCCCAAGTATATTACTGTCCTAACACACCCTCCCTACCCCTTTCGTCTCTCACCTCTCTCAAACCCTAGAGACCACTCCACCGTCTCCGCCGTCTGCCACCGCCAAAAATCGCCTACGGCGGCGGCGAGTCTCCAATCACAACCAAATTCACACCACAAGCCCACCTTGACGTCCTCATCATGAATCCACTAGTATTTTCCCTCGAATCCCACTGGAAGCCCTCGAATCTTCAAAACCCTAACGCCGCCATAATTTTCCCCGGTGGCGGCGCCACCTCTGTTCAAGCTCAAAACTACACCCCAGAACCCTCCTCACCTCCCCATCCTAAATACCAGTACCATTTCCCTCAAATCACCCCCAAACCCTTCGAATTTTAGATCGGAGGATTGAACCCTAATTTCAAAAATTCTGGGGACCAGTTTTGCTTAATGATTTAGGTCGATTGTGATGTTATTCATGTGTTCTTTTCAAGAACACACGATTAATGTCAAAGTCAACCAAAAATCCACGGAAATTGAAGATTCAGGTTTTTGTCTGCAGGTGTTTGAAGCCCTGTAGGTATTTCTTTTTTATTTTTTCTTTGATTAGTTTATTTTCTGTCTTTTCTCTTTTGTTTTGTTTTTCCAGTGTTAATTGTTCCTTCCTCTGCCTTTGAAACTTTTTATTTTTCTAAATTTCATAGTGCTAATTGCATACATGTTAGTTTTTAAGTAGTTTTCTTTCCTTTAAGTAATTAAGAATTTGTTAATAATTTGGTTCAAATTTCATTAAGTGCATTAGTAGAGTTGTTGCCCAAATTGCTTCTGTTTTTGTTAATTCCATTTTGCAATTCAGAGTTGGGTTCGTTTGATTGTTTTGGGCTTAAGGTATACACCTTTAACTCCAGTCGTGGGTTGGTTGTATAAGGAATTGACCCATAGCCCACTGAGTAGGCCGAAGTAAATTGACAAGATTTCAGCCTTCAGGGGTGTTTTAGGAAGTTCAGGTTAGGGAATCTTTAGTGTAACTAACTTAGAAGCTTGTAGTAGAGGTTTTAGCCAATTTTAGGCTTTTGGGTAGTCTAACTTGGGAAACAAGTAAAATTTTTAGGGATTTAAGCAAAAAGCAGAAATTAAAAAGGACCTAAGGGGGTAAAATAAAATCTGCAGGGCTGCCCTAATTGCTTGCCTATAAAGGCATTGCATTCTTGCCTTGCAAGGGATAAGATATTAGAGATCCAAAAAAGCTGAAAATAGAGCTATGATTTCTAAGAGCTGAAAATACATAGACCCAAGAGAGCTAAGAGAATGGAGATATAAAAAATCAGAAAATACAGAGACGGGAGGGAGGGTACTGTTCCATTGAATATTTTCCTTTCTCGATTGATTTCTGAAGTTTTCAAGGCTTAAACACGTCTTCTGATTTAGTTTAAGAGTTCATATGGAGTAATATTGGGTTTTTTTGGAAGAGTTTTCTGGTTCAATTTGTTAAGGACTACTCTTCCATTGAGTTTTCAAGCTGGTTTCATTATTTCCATTGTTGAATCTGGGTTGTGCTGTTGCTGCTTTTGTTTTCTGCTATTAATACTGCCGATCCCTCTTCGTTTCTTTGTTCTTTCAATCCAAGGTACATGTCTCCTGAAATTCTACTTGTTTCGGTGAAGTTTTGAGTTGAAGAACTGAAAAATGAGAAGAAGGATTTTAAAGCATGATTGCAGTCACTTTTCTTCTGATTTAATCCTGTGTTATGTTGAGTTTTGTTTTCTGTTAAGTGTGCTGTGTTGCTCAGCTGACTTCTATTATAAGTAGTTAAGCTTCTGTTTTCTGAATTTGATTTGGAGTTGTATGTTAAACTTGCGACAATCTGTTAGACGGACTGAAGTTCAGGTATATGTGCATACTTGGAGATTTTGATGATTGTGAAAGTTGTTGGGGTCTGGTTACTGAATAAGTTCTTTAAATTCTGATAATACATTAACCACGTTAAATTGGTCATGGGCTCATATACTAATTGAATGTATTATTGAATTTCTGGGTTATAATTGTGATTAAGGGAAAAACGATCCTCAGTGTTTCAATAATAGGATTAGTTCATTTTGGTTTGATTTTGAGCATATGCAATTGGAACTCTTGAGTTGTAATGTTCAGTTAGTGGTCCAAAACTTTGGAGAACCAAGTTCTATTTCATTTTCATGTGGTTTCTAATTGAAATGCGAGTAGTGGACCCCATTGCAAGCTGAAGCTGGTCTCACCCCAGTTTGGGTTCCCTCGTGGACCTTAGCCTGAACTGATGGGCATTTGTAACTCAAAAGGGCAATACAGGCTGTTGGGCCTCACAGTGGGCCCAAATTTTTTTCTTCAAACCATTAATTCTTTCCCTCAAAATATGTTTTGTTAGCTGGCACCATAATATAATCTCGGCCCTTTAATGTTTAGATAAATGAGTTCTTTTAATGAATAAGAGGTGAACCATATTAGTAATACAAATAGTTATGGCCCTCATGAGTTAATATAGAAACCTTAAAGTAGAATATTTTGAGGTGCGCCGTGCCAAACAAAAATAACAAATTGCGTGGCCCTCGCATTAATTTCATAACCTAGATATAAAAATGATTAATATTCGTAGAAAAGCCTTTAGGGCCGTTTAAAACACAATTGTGATTGTGTATACGTCCGCGTAACATAATTACGATTTTAAAAACAAAATCGGAGTATGCGTTCGCGCAACTTCGGTCCAAACTTTCTTAATAATAATAAAGCGTTATTAATTGTGGACACGTTCGCGTGACACTATTTTGACGCGCCAAACAAATGGGTATATGTGCGCGTAACCCGTTTCAAGATAATATTCTAATTAAAAGCGGTAAGAGGCAAAAGCACATAGGCCCGAAAATGAGTAATTAGACAATTTGATTAAGCCAAGTATGATCAAAGCGACCGTGCTAGAACCACGCAACTCGGGAGTGCCTAACACCTTCTCCCGGGTTAACAGAACTCCTTAACCGAATTTCTGTTCGCAGACTATTAAACAGAGTCAACTTTCCTCGATTCGGGATTTTAGACCGGTGACTTGGGACACCGTTGATTATCCCAAGTGGCGACTCTGATTTTTTAGTTAAGTAATCCCGTTTCGATCGTCCTTTAATTGGAAAAACTCCCTTTACTATATCCCTCTCGGGGTGTGTGTAAAAAAGGAGGTGTGACAGCTCTGGCGACTCTGCTGGGGACAAGAACCCAGAATATCTGGTTCAGGGTTCAAGAATTCGAGCTTGTTTTATGATTTTTACTTGGCTTTATTTATTGTTCATATTACTGTATTTTGTGAACCTTTGTGCTAATTGTTATCTGTTTACCGTTTTAATATTGTTTGAATTGTATATAACTGTCTTCTTGCGCCACCCATCTGAGTCTTCTGAAAATGGTGCATACGTTCGCGTAGCCCGCTTTTCTGTAGCAATTATACCAAATAGAGCGAGGCTGGGCAAGCGACAAGGCCGGGCAGACTTTAGTGCTCCCGGTACGTCGCCCCCTCCTCGGCCCCAGTTGTCCGCTCGGGTACCCCAAGTCTAGACCAAAACCCCAGGATTTAAACTTAGTATAACAAGACCTCATGCCGGATCCCTAGTAGGAACGTTTGTTTGCATCATGTGCATTTGACTTAGGGGACTCAATACAGGGGTTGGGTCCGTCTAGGACAGGTGTACCCAAAATAACAAACCATCCTGATGCATCCTACTTGTGCATTTATTTGATTCGGATTTGCATGCTGACCGGTTGTGCTGACCGGCTGTGTGAGTAAAAGGGGAGAATTTAGCAGTATGAGGGCTAAGAGGGGTAATTACCTATTTTGAAAACCAATGTCCCAAAATATACCAAACAGAAAAACAAAAAAAAAAGAATTTTTATTGTTTTCAAGAAAAGAAAAAAACACAAGAAAAAGGAAGAAAAAGGTTTTGTTTTCAAAAATAGTTGGTTTTGTTTTATTTGCCCGAACTACGCCAGTTTGATTCCCAAAGGGCGTGGGATACGTAGGCAACCCTCGTCGGGTCCAACTTCCCTTTTTGCAAAACTAGCCGAAAAAGAACAAAATTTTATGGTAAATAAGTAAGGTGATGCCATTCTTGTCAAAAATAGCCGAATGTCCCTAAAAGGGCGCCGGAAGGCTATTTTTGCAAGAACAGCCACCTTTGGTCATTTTTCAATTTTTTGGCCGGTTAGCGAACACAGCCTTAAAATCTTCTTCCTCGAGGTGCTGAAAGGCCGTATTGGCCAAGCCGGATATTTTTATGAAAATTTTGAAAAAAATAGTGATAACTTTTTGAGTCAAAAATGAGTCTTGATTTTTCTCTTGTTAGTTTCCTTTTTGAGCCTGTTGGTTTTATGGTAAAATTTGGTAGGATGAGTCATTGTAATCAAAACATTTTATTTTTATTTGAAAATCCCAAAATGTTTTATTAATTATTTTTATCCTCCAGAACTACGCTCGGTCTGATTCATGCGGGGTCATGATACGTAGGCAATCTCCATAGGATTCGACCATAACCAAGAGAAAGAAAAAGAGTGATAAAAAAAAGAAAAAGAAAAAAAAAAGAAAAAAAAGGAGAAGAAAAGAGAGGAAAAACAAGAGAGGAAAAGAAAAGAAAAGGAGGGAAAATAAGAAACCGAGAGAAGAAAACAATGGCAAAACAAGAGGGAAATGAGAGAATAAAAACAAAGAGAAAGCAAAGGCAAGAATGAAAAGAATGAGAAAAGAAAAAGAAGGAAAAGAAAAGAAAAAGAAACAAAAGTTGCAAATGGGAATAAGGAAAGCCGGGATGACGCATGCGACCGATCAAAGGCATAATAGAAACGGTTAACTGCTTAGGTGCATTCATACCCCAAAATGTGCGGTTACCAATATGTTAAAGCCCTAACCGCTAACAAAGTTGTTGTTGATGTATTGAGTCCAGGCAGGTGGTTAGTTGATTGGCATTCTAGCACCTCACTCCTACAACACCCGATCCAAGGACAAACTGAACATGGCCAACCAAGAACTAGAGGTGAGTATTGTCGACCCGTCAAAAAAGGTGGAAGAATTGGATGTTAATGCAATGAAAGAAGAAATGTATAAGCTGAAGCAGCAAATGGCTGAAATGTACCAGGCCTGGTCAAAAGGGGCATCCACCACCGGTTTATCCCGCCAACCCTGCTTATATCCCATCGTTGGCTCAACCTCAGGAGCCTCCTACTGTGAACTCATCTCCAGCCTTTCCCACCTACCAACAATGCTATAGCACCACCTCCCAAACACCACCAGCTCCACCACCCAAACAAGTCTCATACCCTCCTCCACCAATCACTCCTGTTTTTGTGGCACCTCCACCTGCTGCATTACACCGATCTTCCAGCGAGCCTCTATTCCAGACTCACGACAACCACTATTATCCCCCAGAACCTACCTTCAAAGCGCCAGAACCATGTTCTTGCACTCCTCATTTTGATCTCTCGGCAGAAACTGAGAAGCCTCCTAAGAATCCTGAGCAGGAGGAGATGATTAGGAAAGTCAAGAGCTTGGAGCTATCTTTCAAGAATATGTAGGGGCTAGGTAGTCAAGTAAGTGTGGCGTATAAAGACCTATGTTTGTTCCCGGATGTTCAATTACCAGCAGGGTTTAAGATGCCCAAATTTGATTTGTACGACGGGCATGGTGATCCAGTGGCGCACCTGAGAAGTTTTTGTAGCAAGATGAGAGGAGCAGGTGGGAGAGATGAATTACTGATGGCGTACTTCAGTCAAATTTTAAGTGGCTCAGCTTTGGAATGGTACACCCGACAAGATCATTGTCGGTGGTACACTTGAGACGATCTGGCCCAAGCCTTCGCATGCCATTTTCAGTACAATGTTGAAATTGTTCCAGACCTCTTGTCATTGACAAAGATTGAGAAAAAGCCAGGAGAGAGTTTCAGAGAATACGGCTTCCGTTGGAGAGAGCAAGCAGCGAGGGTTGACCCTCCTATGAAAGAGAGTGAAATGGTTGATTACTTCTTGCAGGCCTTAGAGCCCACTTATTTCGGTCACTTGGTGTCAGCAGTAGGGAAATCCTTTAATGAAGTGGTGAAAATGGGAAGCATGGTAGAGGAAGGACTCAAATCTAACAAAATCATGAGTTATTCAGCAATCTATGTGACCACCCAGGCCATTCAAAGTGGCACTGGAGGAGTATTGGGAAAGAAGAAGAAAGAGGACGTTGCAGTAATTGAGTCAAGAGCTTGGTCCAGGGGCCCATCACCCTACTATAACCAGCCTCGACCCCACCCCCAAACTTACCCCCACACTCCATATAGCCCACCACAACACTACTACCCACCTCCAGATCCCCACTTCTCTGTCCATCATGCTCAGACATACACTCAACCCCCAGCCCACGCACAATGGCGTGTGACAACCCCACAGAATACTTACCCAACTCCCCAAAATACCTATCCACCCCCAAGAGCCTACAGAAATTCCCCTGGAACAGGTTTCCGACCAAATCAAGCCTTCAAGAATGAGAGGTCGCAGAAGCAGAAGACTTTCACTCCACTGGGAGAATCATATACTAGTCTATTCCACAGGTTGAGACAGTTGGGTATGTTGAATCCGATTGAGCCTAAGTTGCCGAATCTCCCCCGAGAAATCTTGACCACTCGGTGAGTTGCGAATATTGTTCAAGTGCTCCGGGGCATGACACAGAGAAATGCTGGCAGTTGAAAAACGCTATTCAAGAGCTTATTGATACCAATCGGATTGAAGTCCAAGCCCCAAAGGCACCTAATATCAACCAGAACCCATTGACGGCCCATCATGAGACAAATATGATCGAGATAGTGCATAAGGGAGGGGAGCCTAAGAAGCCATCACAAACCGTCATGATGATTCGGTCCAGTGAGGTCAGGCCGGTTGAAAAGTCAACAAGTGAGAAATCAGTGATCAGGTTGAGCGGGACAAACAGTGAACCATTTGCGGTATTCAAGAAAGGGTCCTCAAGTGAGGTTGCAACGAAGAAAGGACTAAAGTGGTTGTGCCAGGAGTGGCGAACAAGCCTGTCGTGATTGTGGAGGGTGCCCACACAGATCCCGTCATTGTCAAGCCAGGCGCTGGGAAGCGCCCACTAACAACAATTCCTAGTTCTGTGGTTGATCTTGATAAAGAGTTGATTGAAAGGTTCGAGAAGTTGTTCGACGATGTGAACATGGTTGAAGTTGGAGAGGGTTCTAGCAAGGCGGATGTGCAATTTGTCGGGCCAAGTGCAAAGATTAACAATTGGGAAGATACTCCTCTCCCTATCCAGAAGGAGTCTTGGTAGTCGACTTTGATTTTTCTTTTAGTTTAATCTGGATTATTCCAGGGTCGTAATTCAGATTCTATGTTCCGTCCGTTTGGATGTGTTAAACCTTGTTATCTTTAATTTCAATGAAATGCAATTTCCCTTCTTTTTCATTCCTGATAGTTTTATTTTTGTTTTCTTTTCTTTCTTGTACAGTCCTTTTTATGCTGGTTTCAGTGACATGACATGCATGAGGAATCTTCGGCCCAGTTTTAAAAGCCAAGTAATACAAAAAAGTTGAAATCCCATCCCTTCGGATTGTCGCTGAAGCCGAAATTGATGATGAGTGGGTTAGAACCCGCCTGAGCAATTGAGTTTGATCGATGAGAAAAGAATGGCAGCAGTGTGTCATGGCCAATTGTATCAACAGAGAATGGCAAGAGCATATAATGAGAAGGTGCATCCACGGAAGTTCGAAGTGGGTCAGCAAGTGTTGAGACGTATCCTTCCACATCAGGCTGAGGCCAAAGGCAAGTTCGCCCCAAATTGGCAAGGGCCGTTCATTGTAACTAGAGTGTTGCCAAATTGTGCTTTGTATTTAACAGATATAGAAGGCAGGTGCGTAGAAATGGCCATCAATTCCGATGCGGTCAAGAGATATTATGTATGATTTTCTTTGGTTAAATTGTATTTGTTTGTACTTGGCATGCTTTGAAGATTGGAATGACGAAGGCACTTTGTTCTGCTATCTAAACATTTTATCCTTCGTTACCCCTTTGAGACTTATTTATTTTCTTTCATACCCCTCTTTCGGAATCAGTAGCAAAGATCAGAAACACAAGCGTGAAAGATAAGTCAAGGTAAAAGAGAAAAAAAAGAATGAAAAGAGAGAGAAGGAAAAAGGAAGAAGAAAAGAAAGAAAAAAGGAAGAGAAAAGAGAAGAAAAAGAAAAAAAGAGAAAAAGAAAAAAACAAACAACAAAAAGAGAAAGGAAGAAAGGAAAGAAAAGAAGAGAAAGTGGAAAAAAAAGAAAAGAGAAATCACAACAACAAAGTAATTTTTATGACATGAACTACGTTCGACCTGATTCCTTTTAAGGATACGTAGGCAGCCTCACGGTTCGGTCTCATCAAAATAAAAATCCAAAAGTCCCCAAGCAAGACACTGGGGCAGAAGTTGTGGTTGTTGTAAGAAATCTGATTCCGAAAGTTGTAATTTGTTGAACCCATGTTGAATTGTTTTGAGCCTTGATATCCTTTCTTTCTAACCCTATCCAAAAGCGCACGTTACGGTCTAAAGAAAGACCTTCTGATCAGTCTTCGAGAGATGCCAAGTCGAGCAAGTAGAGGTGATTCATTTCAGGGGCAACACTCTGGTCCAAGCAGGAAAATAATGAAAATGAGAGAGTCTTATTGGTGAAAACCCTCACGGGCACCGCAAGGCAACGAGAGCTGAGAGAAAGAAAATGAGAGAGTCTTATTGGTGAAAACCCTCATGGGCACCTTAAGGCGAAAGTGAGTTGAGAGATGAGCAAACGAGAGAGGTCTGTTGGTGAAAACCTTTCAGGGCACCGCAGGATGAACAAGGTTAAGGATTGGGTGAAGAAATCAGGTTATGGAATTCTGGGACAACAAAGTATGGCAACTGAAAGTTGATTGGTTGGACGGATTGGGCCGATTAGTCCGAAATGCATGTAATGATCAATAGTACCAGCTGTTCCACTCAGATAAGTCTCTTTCCCTTTTTCCTTTTAGTAAGTCGTCCAGTTTTGGATTTTCTTTATCCTTAACTCTCAAGGTCATTGCATTTCATTTCTTTTGGGGTTCGTTTCTCTAAAATATTTCAATGTCAGTCTTGTTCAAAGCAAATAAGAAAGGATTTCAAAGCTCACTACCAGCTTCCAAAATTGCAAAGCACAGTGTGGCCAGAACATACCAAAGATAGCAAGATGTAAAGTGGGATATAGGGAGTCACCGGAAGTTTCATCGGTGGAACGACTTGGTAATTTCATGGGAGATGCAAAGGTTCAGATAAAGGGGTCAGAGGTGTAAAACAACAGTATGGGTATAGAACACTCGGGTCGTCAAAGGTCATGGGGTTTGAAAGTCAGTCAGAAAGTCAAGCGGTTCAGGGCCAGTTCAGGGGAAGCAGGTCAAAATAAAGCACGGCACCGGAAAGACCTTCAGCAAGAATGCCATCAACTAACCACCATTTTAAACTGATAAGATTTTCCTTTGATTAAAACAGGGGCAGGAAATTTCGTTTGTTTCGGAGGAACTCTCCGTAGGGGAAGAGCAAGCACCAAACTGGTTTGATCGTAAACTTTCAGGACCCTCCTGGAAAACGTGTCTTAGTTAAATTTCAAAAAATCATGAATAGCATAGTTTAGCATAAAGGAATGTAAGTTGGTTTCAAAGTTTGCATGTTTAAGATAGGATTCAATTAGGAGTTGTCAGGACCCCCCCCCCCCCNACTACTTCTCACAAAAATTCCAATGGAATTATGCGACGACTATGCGACCCGCATATCGATTATGCGATCGCATAATTGGCCGCATAGTTGACCTTAAAATTAACCATCACACTGTCTGACTCTGCGGCGACTATGCGGTCCGCATAGCTATTATGCGACCGCATAATGGACCGCAGAATCACACTTTTTTGGAAAACATTATTCCTTAACTTTTCAATGCATAGATCAGTCTAAAGGGTTCGTACGGCGGCGAGCAAGCTCGCCACAAAGAATTTTACAAATTCCTAACACATATTCCTAACTTGGCACTACGAGCTTTTGGGTTTTGAGCAGAAAATTCACGGGGCCTTACACTTTTCCCCTGCCGAATATCGATCGCATGATCGATGCCACGACCGGCCACGAGATCCTCAGTTTTCTCGATGCCTACTCCGGGTACAACCAAATACAAATGAGCCCGGAGGATCAAGAAAAGACTTCGTTTATCACTAAGTATGGTACTTATTGCTATAACGTAATGTCGTTTGGGCTAAAAAATGTTGGTGCTACTAATCAAGGCCTAATAAATCGAATGTTCAAAGAACAAATAGGTAAATCAATGGAGGTTTATATTGATGACATGTTAGTTAATTCCCTGCGCGCAGAGGACCATTTGACACATTTGCAGGAAACCTTCGACATATTGAAAAGATACTACATGAAGCTCAACCCCGAAAAATGTGCGTTCGGGGTTGGTTCAGGCAAGTTCCTCGGCTTTATGGTGTCAAGACGGGGAATCAAGATCAACCCCGATAAAATCAAGGCAATCGAAGACATCACAGTCGGTGACAACATTAAGGCCGTACAAAGATTAACAGGGCGGATAGCCGCTTTAGGTCGGTTCATCTTGAGGTCTTCGGATCGAAGTCACAGGTTTTTCTCACTTATAAAAAAGAAGAGCAATTTTACTTGGACCACGAAATGCCAATAGGTATTGGAATAATTAAAGTAGTATCTTTCGAGCCCACCATTGCTTCATACTCCAAAACCGGACGAGCAACTCTACTTATATTTGGTAGTCCCGGTGGTCGCGGTAAGTGGCGTCTTAGTTTGAGAAGAGCAAGGTACACAATTTCCTGTTTACTATGTTAGCCGAACTTTAGGTGAGGCCGAAACCCGGTACCCACACTTAGAAAAATTGCGCTTGCCCTAATAAACGCCTCTAGGAAATTAAAACCTTATTTTCAATGTCATCCTATCTGTGTTGTAACCACCACGTGTGTGGGACTGGAGAGTGATGAATGAGTGAGGCCGAGAGCCTGATTATGAGTGACAGTTTATGGGTTTGGGTTGCACGCCGCAGCGGTTATGTTGATGATTAGNGGGACTAATTGGCAAATACACAAAAAATGATAACCTAAACCTAGACTCTACATATACTAACGCCTACAATGAGCTGAAGATGGACGAAGACCCTAAATGAGATCAGCGGCAAGAACAAAAAAGAATAGAACCACACCCCATCGTCGATCTTCTTCTTCTGGAAAAAGCAGCGAGTCAAAGCCATAGAGAGGCAGATTTTCATCTTCTTCAACCTTGACAAGATAGCAGCAACCCTAGGACCCCTAACCCAGCAAGCAAGCTTCAGCCGTTAATCGCCCATCGAGAGCAGTTGATGCTCTTTTCGTCTTCCTCTTCCAGCAGCTCGCCGGAAAAATGAGCTCCAGTAGCTCGCCGGATTAACGAGCTCCAGCCGAGCAACAACGAACCAGAACACCGAACGCTTCTGCTCATTGCAAAATCTCCACCATCCCACGATATTAACTCCATTACCTCACACCAGAACCTGTTGGAAACCAGCGGCAACAGCTGCCATAACTGGCCGGAAATCCAGCAGAAACTTAGAGCACGTAACTCCATCACCTCTCCTGTTAGAGTAGGATTCGAGGTCGCCGGTTGGTTGTTCCATTCGGCATCTCCGGTCGTGACTCTGGCTTCGGATTTATTATTCCCGTTGATGTCTTTGTCCTGATTTACAAGAGAATTTTCAAAGAGATTGTAAGTCTCCTGTTTCCGTTTTCATTTGGATTTGTTTTTTGTTTAGTATCTTGTTTTATTTTCTTAGTTCTTTAATAAATATGTACTATTGGCTTCTACTGTATTATGCTTTGGTATTGTGATTTTCTCTTTGGTTTTGATAAAGTTTCTAAATCTGATTGTTGAAGAATTTGTAAAGATTAATCTTTTCGCTAGGAAAATATGTGGGTACAAATAAGAAAGTGTACTGTTTCTTGGCCTGTTTGGTTTGAATTATTTAGGAAATTTATTCTTAGACAAATGGTAAAATATAGTCAATTCAATGAAATGATGGTTTTATTTGCTCAATATCTTTTGGACATTAACAAGACACTAATTCTGATTGTGATATGAGATTGTTTTGAAACAGGTAAATTGATCCAAACCAAAAATACCGTATTGTAATGAACATTCGTAGTTTGCTTTAGTTGAGTACAATCTTTTGAAATTAGAAATTGAGGCGTGCCATTTAGCAAATTTTCATGGCCCTCGCAAAGTTGCTAACGCGTAATTGCTTTAGGCGCGTTATTTTAATAATTTACTTTCCTAAACTCGGGTGTGCATTTATGTGACCCAAATCCAAATCTCAACGTTAGATAAAACGTGTTGCGGACTGCGGGTGCATCTATGTGACGCGGTTTAAGACATGTTTGAAATAACGTTGAAATCTTCCTTAAAAATAACTAAATAAAGCGGTTAAAGTTAAAATTTGCACATAGGTTCATAATTGTTTAAAATCAGATAATTTAAGCCGAATATGACAGTTGAGTGACCGTGCTAGAACCACGGAACTCGGGAATGCCTAACACCTTCTCCTGGGTTAACAGAATTCCTTACTCGGATTTCTGGTTCGCGGATTGTTAAACAGAGTCAAACCTTTCCTCGATTCGGGATTCAACCGGTGACTTGGGACACCATAAATCTCCCAAGTGGCGACTCTGAATCTCTTAATAACAAATCCCGTTTCGGTTGTCCTTTAATTGGAAAAACTTCTTTATTATCCCCTTCCGGGGGCGTAGTGAAAAAAGGAGGTGTGACAGCTCTGGCGACTCTGCTGGGGACATGAACCCAGAACTTTCAGTTCAGGGTTCAAGAATTCGAGCTTAGAATAATTGAGGTATTTGGCTTTGTTTATTATTTGATATTTTTACATGTTGGGCTTAATGTGCAAAATGATGTTTTTACCGCTTTGATATTATTTGAATTGTACATATAAACTGTTACGAAACCCTTCTCTTCTTATCTTCGGGGATGTGCTCGCTGGTCGAGACTCCCTGTTCTGTTAGTGTCATACCTTGAAATAAGAAAGAGGCTCGGACAAGTTACTAAGCCGGATGATCTTTCGGGTCCCCGGTACGTAGCCCCCTCCTCGACTCGAGTTGTCCATTCGGGTACACAGTCTAGAAAAAATACTCAAGTTTTGAGCCTACTATAACTCAGCCTCATGCCGGATCCCTAGTAGGAACGTTTGTTTGCATCATGTGCATTTGACTTTGGAGGCTCAACACAGGGGTTGGGTCTGTCTAGGACAGGTGTACCACAATTGAAAACAGACCATCCTTATGCATCTTACGTACTGCTTGTGCATTTATTTGCTTCGGACTTACATGCTGACCGGCTTTCGAATATTTGGGGAAAAAGGAAAAAAAAGGGGAGAGAAACAGCGGTATGAGGGTTAAAGAGAGATAATTACCTGTTTTGGAAAAACCAATGTCCAAATGGTACTGAAATTCTGCCAGAATTTTGAGAAAAAGGGTAAAAAAGAAAAAGGTTTTGTCTTCAAAAATAGTTGGTTTATTTGGGCAGAACTACGCGGGTCTGATTCTCACCGGATGTGAGATACGTAGGCAAACCTCATCGGTTCCGGCCCCCAATTTTCAAAAATCCAAAAAATTCTTTTACTTCCTTCTTTAGAAAAGGTTTTTTTTTTGAGAGTCCCATTTTTTTAAAAATACTAAAAAATATTTTCTTTTAGTTGCTTCTCAAAATCAAAAAATACAAAAATATTTTCATTCTTCTTTCAAAAATTGAAAAGAAAATTCAAGATTCAAAAATACTTTCTTTTTCTTTAGAAGCACTTCTTTCCTAACTTCAGAATAAAAATCTATAAATGCAAAAATATTTTTCTTTCTTCTTTAGAAGTTTTTCTATCGAAATTCCAAAAAAAAAACAATAAAAGTCAAAATTCAAAAAAAAGGAAAAAAAAAATCTTTCTTCTTTAGAAGTCTTTCTTTGCAAAAATGCTGAAGAAAAATCAAAATCCAAAAATATTCTCTTTCTTCTTTATAAGTCTTTCTTTTGAAAAAAACAAAGAAAATTCGAAATCCAGAAAAACATAAATTCAGTTTATTTCCTTTATTCCTAATCTTCAAGAACTACGCTTGGTCTGATTCATGCAGGGTCATGATACGTAGGCAATCTCTATAAGATTCGACCATAACCCAAAAGAAAAAGAAAAGAAAAGAAAAAAAGAGAGGAAAAACAAAGAGAAAAAAAGAGAAAAGAAAACGAGAGAAAATAAGAAACCCAGAGAAGGAAACAATGGAAAAACAAGAGGGAGAAATGAGGGAATAAAAACAAAGAGAAAGCAGAGGCAAGAATGAAAAGAAGGAAAAGAAAAGAAAAAGAAAATGAAAAGGAAAAACTGCTGATAATAATAAGGACTGGCTGAGTCTATTCTTACCTGTCTCTTGTTTTGAATTGTGAAGAAGGTTTGAGGTGGTCGGTTTGTGGTAAGCTGGAAACACAAGATCCAAGGAAAAATGATAACTGACAGCGAAGCTGTTATAAGTGCTCAAGAGACTCAGGGTCAGAGGGTTCAACAAGAGTCTACTGTGTTTGAGAAAAATAGAATACTGAAACAGCAAATGACCGAAATGTGTCAAGCATGGGCCAGTGGTCAAGGACAGCCTCGTCATGAGTCACAATTTGCTACACAGCAAGAGCAGTATCACTCTCCTGAGTACCGCTCATATTCGTTTGATCTTCCTACAAACACTGAGAAGCCTGCCTAAAAGATGGCACAGGAAGAAATGACCCAAAGAGTGAAAAGCTTAGAACAACGGTTGAAAAACATGCAAGGGTTGACAGGTCAAAAGAGTGTTGCCTTCAAAGATCTATGTATGTTCCCCAATGTCCACTTGCCACCTGGTTTCAAGACTTCCAAAATTTGAAAAGTATGATGGACAAGGAGACCCCATAGCCCACCTGAAAAGGTATTGCAATCAACTGCGAGGTGCGGGAAGAAATGAAGAATTGCTGATGGCTTATTTTGGGGAAAGCCTTACGGGAGTAGCCTCCGAATGGTTTATGGATCAAGACACATCTCGTTGGTACGTCTGGGAGGACATGGCACAGGACTTTGTCAAACAGTTCCAATACAACATCGACATTGCCCCAGACCGCAATTCCCTCTCAAACCTGAAGAAGAAACCAGGTGAAAGTTTCAGGGAATATGCCATTAAATGGAGAGAGCAAGCAGCCAGGGTTAAGCCACCCATGGATGACCACGAGCTAATCAATGTTTTCCTTCAAGCGTTAGAGCCATATTACTTTCAAAACATGATATCTGTAGTGGGTAAATCCTTCTCGGAAGCAATCAAAATGGGGGAAATGGTAGAGAATGGTCTTAAGACAGGCAAAATTATAAGTCAAGCAGTTCTTAAAGCCGCAACTCAGGCTGTCCAGGTTGAATCTGATAATTTTAGTGACACAAATGAGAAGGATGAAGAAATCATGATGACAACAGGGTCGAGAAGAGGTCCCAGGAGAACACCTCGAAGGTATGCGCAGCCTCATCAGGTTTTCCATGACTCCCCTGAGCATTACTATCCACCTCAGAACCCACCATACTCTGTTGATCCACCCCAGTATGTTGCCAGCCACCAAATCACCCAAGAAGGCGGGCACGAGCATCACAAAATCTCACCAGCCTCCACAAAATTTTCAAGTGCCTTATAACCCACATCCAAGCCAGGGGTATAGAAGGGAACAAAAGTTGAAAGATAATTTTACACCAATAGGAGAGTCCTATGCAAGCTTATTTGAGAAGTTAAAGCATTATGGCATGATTGCACCCATTCCTCCAAATCATGTGGACCCACGTGCAAGAAGCTTTGATCCTTCTAAAAGGTGTGAATACCATTCTAATGCCCAGGGGCACAATGTTGAAAGTTGTCGGGATTTGAAAAGAGAAATAGCAAGGATGATCTAGGAAAACCTGATTGTGATTCAAGACAGTGACACCCAGAATATTACGCAGAATCCTTTACTTGCACATGATGATGCACACTTTGTGGGGTTAATGCCTGGTGACATGGAGTATGAGAATCCTCTCGGGAACTTGCCGACTGAAATTGGAGAAGGCCATGGTGATTCTGATGAGCAAATTTGTGGCTAAATGTCAAGCTTAGCAATTGAAAAGTCATTCTCTCCTCACTAGGAAGGAATCAAGATAGCTTGTTTTGATGTTTTTTCTGTTATCTGGGTTATTTCAGGGTTGTGATCCAGATTTTGTTGTTTTATTGAGTTCAAACCCTTCTATCCTTCTAT
>NW_017670706.1:133858-139759 GCF_001879085.1 Nicotiana attenuata | reverse complement strand
CAACAGGGAAAATCTTGCACTAACATAGTTTTAGATTTTACAGCAGGAGCAGAGTCAATGTTACTTCCATATCCACAAATTAGAACAATTAACAAACATACCTCAAGTTATCATCATAAGATCTGACACGGAGAGACAGGAGCACAAGCTGGTTTATAGACTGGAAACTGAGGGGACAGACTTTAAGAAGCACGAGGAGGAGAAGGTTTGGAGGTAGAGGAAATTGTTTGGAGGACTAAATCCATTCGAGCATTTGTTGACATTTGCTCATTGAGCAGTCTTTCTTTCAGGTCATCCACTTGTTTCATGAGCTCAGCGTTTTCCTTTGTTAGGCGAGCAACCTCTTGGCTTTTTATACGTAGGCAAACCTCATCGGTTCCGGCCCCCAATTTTCAAAAATCCAAAAAATTCTTTTACTTCCTTCTTTAGAAAAGGTTTTTTTTTGAGAGCCCATTTTTTAAAAATACTAAAAAATATTTTCTTTTAGTTGCTTCTCAAAATCAAAAAATACAAAAATATTTTCATTCTTCTTTCAAAAATTGAAAAGAAAATTCAAGATTCAAAAATACTTTCTTTTTCTTTAGAAGCACTTCTTTCCTAACTTCAGAATAAAAATCTATAAATGCAAAAATATTTTTCTTTCTTCTTTAGAAGTTTTTCTATCGAAATTCCAAAAAAAAAACAATAAAAGTCAAAATTCAAAAAAAAGGAAAAAAAAAATCTTTCTTCTTTAGAAGTCTTTCTTTGCAAAAATGCTGAAGAAAAATCAAAATCCAAAAATATTCTCTTTCTTCTTTATAAGTCTTTCTTTTGAAAAAAACAAAGAAAATTCGAAATCCAGAAAAAANCATGGAGTATGAGAATCCTCTCGGGAACTTGCCGACTGAAATTGGAGAAGGCCATGGTGATTCTGATGAGCAAATTTGTGGCTAAATGTCAAGCTTAGCAATTGAAAAGTCATTCTCTCCTCACTAGGAAGGAATCTTGGTAGCTTGTTTTGATGTTTTTTCAGTTATCTGGGTTATTTCAGGGTTGTGATCCAGATTTTGTTTGTTTTATTGAGTCAAACCCTTCTATCCTTCTATTCTGTTTCTGTGAGTCATGTCTGTCTGTTTTTGTTGCTATTTTTATTATCCGGGTTATTTTAGGGTTGTAACTCGGATATTAGGTTGCTTGTTTAGTTGTCAAACCCTTCCATCCTTATTCAATAAAATACAGTTTGTCCTTTCGTGTCATTCTATTCCTAGTTCTTTTCTCGCTAGTTCTAATGACATGACATGCATGCGAAAATTTTGGCCAGATCTTAGAAACTGATTTAATCTGGAATTGGATAACTGAAGAAAAAAAATACTTTTGAGGATGAATAAATAGTTGAAATACTTTGGAATTAAGGTCGAGAAAAATTCACCTTCAAATCATTGTGAAGATCGGGCTTGAGGATGTTTAATCAATTGAAGTTTGTTGGAAAGTTTGACATTAAGGGTTGGAAAGTGTTTTGTGACCACGACACACCAAGAAGACAAACATGTTCATCAATGCTGTGATCGGGAAAAGATACTATGTTTGGCATTCTCGAGGTTGGGAGACCCTTTTTCTGCTACCCAAAACACTTTATACCCTTTGTTACCCCTTTGAGCCTGTGTTATTTTCTTTGACCACCCTATTTTAGAATCAAGTTTAGAGTCAAAAATCAAAAAAAATGAAAAAAAAGGGAAAAAAAGTCCATGTCCCAAGAGTACAAACTGGGGCAATTCTTAGAAAGTTCAAATGAAAAAAAAATGATGAAGAAAAGAACTGTCGAAAGTCCATGCCCTCAGAAGATAGAAGCTGGGGCAAACAAAAGAAAAAAAAAAGAGAGAGAAAAAAAAAGAGAAAAAGAAAAGGAAAAGACAAAGGAAAGAAAGTTGAAAAATTAGTTAGGTCAGATGTTTGAACTACGTTAGACCTGATTCCTTTAAAAAAAGGATACGTAGGCAGCCTCACGGTTCGGTCCAACCAAACAAAAATTCAGAAAAAGAAAAGAAAAATCCCAAAAATCCCCAATAGCTGAAACTGAGGCAGAGATTTTATTTCACTTTTGAAAGAGCCGATTCCAAGAGTTGTAAGTCTACAACCCCCTTAAATTTTGAGTCTATTTTGAGCCTTCATGACGTCCTTTCTTTCCAACCCTATCCAAAATCCTTCCAAATAAATAGCTCCCGAAATGCCTTCAAGAATGCCAAGGAAGCATGCAATGAGCAACGGTTGTCACACGACGTAGAACACTATCAAGTTGCTCGGAAAAGAAAATAAAAAAAAAAAGAGGAAAGAAAAAGAATAAGAAAAATGAGAGAGTCTTTCCAGTGAAAACCTTTACAGGCACTGTAAGGCGACGGTGAGCAGAGATAAATAAATGAGAGAGACTTGTAGGTCAAAATCCCTCGGGGCACCACTAGTCGAAAGTGAGTCACGAAACTGATGCAAAGAATTGGCACGAACAAGATCGACTTGAAAGCTCATAAGAATGGAAAAAGGGAAGATTGGATTAGTTTGATAGATCAGGCCATTGAGTCCAAAATGCATGTCATGACTATTAAGGCTAGCTATTGGGAAAAAAAATGAAAAAATGAAAAGAATAAAAAAATCTTCCTTCTGTCCTTCCGACAGGGGCATTTCTTGTTAATACTTATTTCTTTGCATCATTATGTCCTTCACTCTGAGTCAATCCTTGTCAAAATAAGCAAGAAAAGATTTCAAAATCTGCTACCAGCTTTTCAGTTGCACAAAGTAAATTTGTCCAGCACACTCGGTTGTTGCTGTCAACGTGCCTTGAGGATTCATGCAAAAGGCTTCCCCAGAAAAGACTCTTGTCAGCCTACTTGGCGCAAGAAAGATAACTGGTGATTCTCCCTGACAGATAAATTGCTCAAAAAGCAAGAAGTCATTCAAGATATCAGAAAAGGCCCACTACAAGAAAAAGGGTTATTAAGGATCAAGATTTAACGACTAGTTTAAAATATGGTCCCTAAAAGTGTACATACAGGGACGATTTTATTCCATGGTCCCTGAATTGCATTTATTTTTTCTAAATAAACAAAGGGATTTAATCTGGTCTAAAAAAAAAGAAAAATACCCGGTCTCTAATAATCACATTTCAGCTGGAGACAGAGGCGGGAATCAAATAAGTAAAAACTTTTTAC
Organism: Nicotiana attenuata; assembly: GCF_001879085.1. Taxonomy (NCBI): domain Eukaryota; kingdom Viridiplantae; phylum Streptophyta; class Magnoliopsida; order Solanales; family Solanaceae; genus Nicotiana; species Nicotiana attenuata. The sequence continues at coordinate 136,580 of NW_017670706.1, read as the reverse complement.
TTAGACACTTCCCATATTCCCCTCCCCCTCCCCCTCCCCCTACCCCCCCCCCCCCCCCACTCTCTCTCAACCCCTAAAATTTCAGAGCGCTTCAAACCCTCCGCTCAATAGCTCTTCTTCCTTTCAGGCATTCTTCTGCTAAACACCCTTACTGTTTATCTCTGAGAATTATTTGGCTACTTCAAGAGTAAGTTTCTTCAATTTCTCATTTATCTCATTCTTTTTTTTATAATGAAAATCAGTTTTTTTTTCTTCCGTATCTTTCTTTGTTCTTCCTTTCTTTTTGACCTAGTCTTTGATTGTGTTTCTTACTATATTTTGAATACTCATTGCTGTTGTTTGAGAACTAGAAGTGAGGGTAATGGGTTTGAAGTTAGGGCTTGGAGGGTAGCCAACGTTCTGTGATTGCGTTTTTTTTCCCTCTATTTGAAATTTAATTGTTGTTGTGTCAGAGCTAAAAGTAAAGTATTTGTGGATTAATTTTGGAATTTTGTCTATTAGGGCTGAATTAAGGAAATCTTTTGGGAACTTGATTGAAAGGCTAAGGAAATATATGTCGTAGATATATTGTAGGATTTTGTTTGTTGTGGGTTTTCTTATGTGGTGATGAATTGGTTGAACTTTTTACATATTATGTGCCCTCATTTAGTTCTTGTAATTCAGAATTTTATGGGTTTTTTGAATTGTATAAACAACTTATTGATTTTTGTAAATCCAATATAATATATAAGAAAAAATTTAGACTAGGAAGAAATGGCGATATGAATTGTCTTTGTTAATGTATTTCTCAACTACAGTTTAGATGAGGAATACAAGGTGATGTGAATTCAATCTTGCTTTGGTACTCTGATGGGCCAAAACATCTCAATGAAATTTCTGATGGAAGCATTTCAAATTTCTTTGACTGTTACTCTATTTATTCAATAAGCGCACTATGCTGATATAGCAGTTGTAGGGATCACATTTCTTTATCAGTTTTTAGTAGCCTATCTCTGACCAATAAACTGAAAGGTATTTCACCAACTTTTCCAGAAAAGAAAGCTGAAAATTTGTAGTCAAAACTAATGACAGCTTTAACTAATACACATATAACGGTAATAATTTGATGTGTTATTTAGGACTTAATGATGGTAATGCATATATATTTTAGACTTCTACGGATTACACTCTTTTATTTTATATGTGGTGTTTGACGTGATATGACTTTAAGAAAGAAATACCGACTTGTAGGCAAAATGTATAAGCCATAAAAAAAAGTACCCTTAGAATCTGCATACTTTCAATAATAATTTGTTTGTATTCCATTTCTGTAGGATTTGATATGGTATCATCCATAGCATTTGATTTAGATTAAAAAGTTACATAATGTCTTATATTATCTACTTTTGAAAAGATAATCTCTTTATACATTAGTATTTAACGAGAATGTACCTGTTATATATAGTTTCTTACAAATTTATTTTTCTTTCTTGTTCAGGTGATATAGGGATGGGACAAGGACGAGGGAAAGGGCTTAGATCATTGCGCTCTTCAGAGGTTTCTGGAAAGAAGGTGGGATCTTTTCATCACAATGGTCTTTATGCTAGTTAAGGTATGTCAAGAACTTCTAGCAGTGCATGATCAGATTCTACAATTGTCACGACCCTAGTTCACCAACCGTGAACATGTCATGACGGCACCTGGTCCCATGACCAGGTAAGCCTAACATTTGCGGAAATATAATAATTGCGGAAAAATAGAGAAAATCAAATCAAATATCTAAAGGAAACTGTACTGAATGCCGCATGGCAAGTACAACTCAATATCACAAGTCTAAAACAATTTCCAAAACCCGAAAACTCACAAATCACAAGCTAAGTGATACATAAGAGGCTCTTACTCAAGAATATCTATACAAAGAAGAAATGCTGAAAGAGCTATATTTATTACAGAAAACTGGAAAGGGACTCCTCGGTCTGCGGACGTAGCAGATATACCTCGAAGTCTCTACCGGTACGCCTCCTTCCAAGGCTGACAGAACTGAGTGGGAGTACCTGTATCTGTACAACAAAAATGTGCAGAAGAGTAGCATGAGCACACCACGGCGGTGCCCAGTAAGTATCAAGACTAACCTCGGTGGAGTAGTAACGAGGAACAGTCAAGGTACCTACCGGTCAATAAACAGTATAATCATAGGAACAATGGAAATGACATATAAATATGTAAAGACTGCATGAATGACCAAGAATGCTACAATTCACAGTAAGGGAAAAAATACAACAAGTAACAACGAGGATATAATAAATGAGGATAAGAAATGACGGCAGAATCACAATCCAAATCCTAAGGTCACAACACAGCAATGGGAAAAACAAGTCAATAACTCATATCCTACAATGATGTTCACAAAGGTCTTATCCAACTTTTTCCACAATTTCACCTAGTCTCGGACAAACCACAACTCGCGAAGACCCAGCATTTGAAATGTAACAATTGGCATCCTGTGCCCCTTCAATCTCATGGTCATACAGACAACTAACTGGCTAACTAGGGCCACTCTCACTAACATAATGGATAAACGAGGGCGTACCTCCACTCTTAGCAAAATCAGGAGGAATTCACCTCTAATAGGGGTGTTCAGCTACGTGTATGCTTGTGCAAATGTTTCTAACAAAATTCTACCAGCTAGTAAACACGAAAAGGAGACGGACCGCACGTACGATGTTTCCTCACAACTTCCAAG
>NW_017670706.1:120219-133017 GCF_001879085.1 Nicotiana attenuata | reverse complement strand
CGCCACGTGTGCAATTAGTAACATAATAAGCACCGCCTTATTTCGCCACACGTGCATCACAATGTTCCCACCTTATTCCGCCACATGCGCAACCCACATATAAGCATATAACATATTCCGCCTTATTACGCCGCATGTGCAAAACATCAATGACAACAATAGCACGGCAAAGACCTCGTGCATCACAGTATCAACAACTGCACGGTAGAAACCTCGTGCATCACAATATCAACAACCGCACGGCAGAAACCTCGTGCATCACAATATCAACAACTGCACGGCAGAAACCTCGTGCATCACAATATCAACAACCGCACGGCAGGAATCTCGTGCCTCACAATATCAACAAATGACAATATATATACAGGAACAAAGCAAGAGAATCAACTCAAGAGGTTTCGTTCACCAAAAGACGGTACAACTAACGTACAAGGGATAACTGTAACAGGGAAATACTAAGCGCGATAAGAACAACTCAACAAGGGAGAGATAATACGAAACAACGCTTCCATAATACTCAGTTCTACAACAAGGAAGTTAACATGAATCAAATAATTACAATTAAGGAAGTATCCACTATACATAGGATATTTAACTTCTTTCCAATTAAGGCCAATTAATTACACGAGAGATAGAAATAATGCTTTCCAGACAAAGACAAGCAGTTAGGAATGATAATGTGACTGTAGAAGGGTAAATGCCTACAGTTAAACAAGAAAAAGTCAATTAGGCAACAAGAATAACCAAAAAAGGGCAAATAATTCCAAGTAAGTCATGTAGAGGTGAAACTAATAACAGGGAGCTTAATCGTACCAAGAACAACTTCATATTCGGTGATTATAAGGATCTAAGAGCCTAAAAGGGGCAATTTTCCACAAATAAATCCGAGCACGCACTCGTCACCTCGCGTACAAGGAATATAATCAACAAAGAAGACTCAAATCCTAAGGGGAAGTCCCCCACACAAGGTTAGGCAAGATACTTACCTCGAACCGGCTAAAATCAACTAGCAACCACGTTCTTGCCACGAGTACTCGACTCCAAATTGCCCAAATCTATTCAATTAAATCACAAATTGTAAATAACATCTCAAGCAACTGATTCTACTATTTAATTCAAGGCTACGACTTGAAATTAGGTGAAATGACCAAAATGCCCTTCAGGCCAACGCCTCGGAATCAAATAATTTTTACATTTTCAGAACCCTCGTATTCTCACGAGTCTAACCATATAAAAATCTCCCAAATCGGAGGTCAAATCCCCCTCAAAATCCCAAAGTTCGGCCTAAGAAGTTCTAACTAAATTCCTCCTATTTTAGTCCCAAATTCGAATTTTAATGATGGATTTAACTACAAAATAATGAAATATAACTAGAAGGGATTCAGAAACGTTACCCAATAAATCTTCTCTTCAAAACCCACTCAAAATCGCCCTCTACCGTGCTCTCAATTGATTTTGTAACTTATGAACTCAAACCCTCGACATTTCTATTTCTGCCCAGGGATTTCCGCTTCTGCGGACAAGGGACTGCTTCTGCGGTCCCGCATATGCGGAAAAGCAACCGCTTCTTTGGCTTTCACTTAGTGGACTAGAGTCCGCTTCTGCGGACATATAACGCTCCTGCGGTTCCGCTTCTGCGGAATAGCGACCGCTTCTGCGGTTCCTGAGAGGGAGGGCTAATCTCGCTTCTGCGACGACCAAGGCCGCTTCTGCGGCTTCGCTTCTGCAGTTCCCAAGCCGCAGAAGCGGAAAGATACCAGAAGCAGCAGTGCTGCTATTTCTCAACTTCCAAAACTCTTCCGTTAACCAACCGAAATCATCCCGAGGCCCCCGGGACCTCAACCAAAAGTACCAATACCACCTAATACCTTATTCAAACTTGTACCAATCTTGAAAACACCTAAACAATGCCGCATGGCAAGTGCAACTCAATATCACAAGTCTAAAACAATTCCCAAAATCCGGAAACTCACAAATCACAAGCTAAGGGATACATAAGAGGCTCCGACTCAAGAATATCTATACAAAGGAGAAATGCTGAAAGAGCTATACTTATTACCGAAAACTGGAAAGGGACTCCTCGGTCTGCGGACGTAGCAGATATACCTCGAAGTCTCTACCGGTACGCCTCCTTCCAAGGCTGACAGAACTGAGTGGGAGTACCTGTATCTGCACAACAAAAATGTGCAGAAGAGTAGCATGAGCACACCACGGCGGTGCCCAGTAAGTATCAAGACTAACCTCGGTGGAGTAGTGACGAGGAACAGTCAAGGCACCTACCGGTCAATAAACAGTATAATCATAGGAATAATGGAAATGACATATAAATATGTAAAGACTGCATGAATGACCAAGAATGCTACAATTCACAGTAAGGGGAAAAATATAACAAGTAACAACGAGGATATAATAAATGAGGATAGGANATATTGATTTGGTGCCGGGCACTGTATCGTACGGCTCCGGCAGGAGTTATAGTAGTGGAAGGAGCAGCTTCAGGCTTCTTGGTAATGAGGTCGTTGGTAAGCTGATTGGATACGTGTTTAGCTTGAGTTGGCTCGGTTGGCCCCGAATTGTGTTGTTGAGGGGTAGGTTGATTCGATCATTATTGAACTTGCTAGTGATCTGGGGAGATCAATGAGTTGCTTTTCTGTGCTGTGAGACGTTATGATTTGTCGGATATGGGCACATGTGGTGCGGTTCTATTGGGGATTCATAGAGGGAGTCGAGCGGGAAGAGTAATTGGGTGTTGATCGGGAAATGGAGTATCGGTTATGACCTATCGGGTTGCGTGTCGTATGTTATTTGTTTCACCGTGGGTGTAATGAATTGCTTTGGTTTCAGGCATCAAATTGTGCGTGGCTGTCGGTTTTGAGCATAGCGACTTGAGGTGTTTCATGTGTAACAGTGTTTGGATAGGATCGCGCATTGTGGCGAGGCCACGTGGAGTTATGACCTTTCGAGGTAGATTCAGCTGTTCTATTTCTATGATGTGAGACGGGGTCTTAGCCTTGTGTTGTAGTGATATTGATGAGCTTGAGGTACAGCTTTTTCGTTGAGTCATTTGTCATGATTTGAGTATGTTCAGACCGTTCCTCATTGGTGCGGGTATTATGCAAGTTGTGGTTTAGGCCTGTGTTGAGGTGTCATATCACCAGAGTGGTGTGTTTGATTCGAGGTGATCGTGGAGTCATTAATGAATACGAACAGATTTGATTTCAGTTTGTTAGAAGGATAATATCGAGGTTCGTCTCGGAAATCTGTTGTGGTAATAGTCAAAGGGAAGGGATTTCATGAAGGTTGGTCTGAGAAAAATGGTTACGGTTTATCGCATGTTTCATTTATCGTTGGCAGTATATGAAAGTGTTGGAATAAGACTTTAGCTAATAAGGAGTTTCCTACCGGTATTCTGGTGTTGTGGGCAACTGCTATGGATAGAAGTTATCGTTTCGAGTATTTGGGTTATGTAGTATATCATGTGATTGCACCTGAGGTTGCAGGTATGGGTCATTACAGCTGGTTCGGGCTTATTCTGAGTATAGAGGTGAGGTTCTGATCTTGTGTATGATTTCGGAAAGTGCAATGCAGTTCTACGGTTTATGGTCTAGATAGATTGTGAGATTTCAGCTATGTCGTGTTATCGGGCCTATGCGAGATAGGGTGACGTGGGATCAGCCCGGGTATATGCTTGGTTAGGTCATTCAGCTATTGGTCGGCTTCTAGTACAACTCTGGGTACGCTCGAGGACGAGCGTTGGTTTAAGTTGGGGAGGATGTGACGACCCGACCCGCCGTCTCATGAGTTACCGCTCCGTTTCCCCCATTTTATGCTTCTTCATGTTTCGTTATCGGTATTTGGTGTGTTAGAGTTTATTTGGATTGGTTTTGATAAGAAATGAGACACTTAGTCTCTTTAAGGAAGGCCTAAGTTGGAAAAAGTCAGCCGGACGTTGACTTATGAGTTAGAGGGCTCGGAGGTGATTTCCGGTGATTCGGTTAGCTTCAGGAGGTGATTTGTGACTTAGTAGTGTGATCAGAATTGATTTTGGAGGTCCGGTGTAGAATTAGGCTTGAATTGGCGAAGTTAGTATTTTGGCGAATTCCGGTTGATAGGTGAGATTTTGATACGAGGGTCGGAATGGAATTCCGAGAGTTGCTGTAGCTTTGTTATGTCATTTTGGACTTGTTTGCAAAATTTCATGTCATTCAGACGTGGTTTGGTTGGGTTTTTGATCAAAAATGGAATTTGGAAGTTCTTGAAATTGTTAGGCTTGAATCCAATGCAAATTTGGTGTTTTAATGTTGTTTTGAGCATTCCGAAGGTTGGAACAAGTTTGAATAATGTTATGGGATATGTTGGCGTGTTTGATTGAGGTCCCGAGGGCCTCGGGTGTGTTTCGGGGTGGTTTCGGATCATTTCGGGCTGTTTTGCAATGGCTGAAGCTGGTATTGTTCTTCGCGTTCGCGAGGGTCCCCTCGCGTTCGCGAAGAAGGATTTGGCTTCTGGGGTTTTGTTCTTCGCGTTCGCGAAGAGAGCCGCGCGTTCGCGAAGAAGAGGCAATTCTGTTGCACAGGTCTTACTTTGGAGGCTCGTATCTCTCAATCTACAATGAATTTGGAGATGATTCAATAGTCATTTGGAGTTGTGTGTAAGAAGTTATGACCATTACACTAGAGGCTGTCCGAGCAGAGTTTGGAAAATGAATTTTTGGAACTTTGTTCTTCGCGAACGCGAGTGGAGGACCGCGAACGCGAAGAACAAATCCCTGGGCAGCAGAATCAAGTCCAATCTTCGTCCCATTTGCCATTTTCGACGATTTGGAGCTCGGATAAGGCGATTTTTCGGGAGATTTTTGGAGAGAACAACGGGGTAAGTATTCTTAACTCAATTTTGGTTGTATAACTTGAATCTATCACTAGTTTTGGTGTTTAATCCGCGAATTTTGTTGGAAAGTATAGAAAACCCTCTTGGATAAAATCATGGATTTGAGGGTCGAAATGTTATGGGAATTGGATAATTTTTGTATGGTTAGACTCGTGGCGAGATAAGGAATCCGATGATATGAATTTTGTAATTTTTCAAGAAGTGGGCCCGGGGCTTGGGTTTTGCTAGTTTCGAGATCTTTGCTATTTTTCGATTGTTTTCGATTGGGTATTGTTCCCTTAGCATATTGTGATGTATTCGCTCTGATTTTGGTTAGATTCGATGCGCGTGGAGGCCGATTTGAGGGGCAAAGGCGTCGCGAGCTAGAGATTTCACCTGTTCAAGGTGAGTAATGATTGTAAATGATATCCTGAGGGTTTGAAACCCCGGATTTGCACATCATAGTGCTGTATTGAGGTGACTTGCACGCCGGATAGCGAGCGTGGGGTAGAGCACCGTTGGGATTGTGACTTGGTCCGTCCCGATTGATGAAATTACTACGTATTTGACTGAAACTACTTGTTATCATCATAATTTGGGCTGATTGCCATGTTTGGGCTTCGTGCCATCTATGTGAATCCTTCAGGGATTGATATCACTGTTTTCGCATTACTTTGCATATTATTTGATCTCGGTCCAAAGTTTTAATACTCTTTTGCAAACTCAGTCGTTTTTCTAAGATTTGAAATCTGAAACAATATTTTATTGACATTTTGAGCTGAGAACTACCATGTTGTATTGCCCAAGTGGCTTATGTGCATTTCTGGACTGAGCATGGATCGGGCTGCGCGCCGCAGCAGTGTTACATGTGCATTTCTGGACTATGGATGGCTCGGGCTGCACGCCGCAGCGGTCATATGCATTGCATTGCACTCATGCATTGGTTCCTGTTTGTATTACGTGTCATGACATTCAGCACTCGCATTTCATTGGCTTCTATGCTACTTCTTGCACTGCTTACCTGATACCCTGGTGTTATTTGTTGATGGAGTGTTGATACCCGAGGGACTGACTTATGTGCTGACTTGCACTATCTGTTTCGCATTCATTGCTTAACTGTTGAAAAAGACATTTTCAAAAGAGGTTTTAACTAAGCCCAGATAGATTTTCTAAAGGATTTCACGGTTTTACTGTTTTCTCAAAGGGTAGCACTGTTCTATATAGCATGATGGAGTGCCTTTCGTGATTTCTTGCTGCTCAGTTATTATTTACCTTTATTACTCACTGAGTTGGAGTACTCACTTTACTCCCTGCACCTCGCGTGCAGATGCAGGTATTGGTTACCCGGTAGCGGGTTTGAGCTGGTTGAGGATTTGCTATCGTAGCTGAGCAAGGTGACTGCCGGCGTTCGCGGCACCGGACTTCGTCTTTTGATTCTAAACTTTATTCTGTATATTATTGACCCTGTGGTCGTGTTCAGACTTCCTTAGATGCTCGTGACTTGTGACACCCTGGTCGGGCTGTGTTGGGTCGTATATATATCGATTGTTATTGTCATTAAGTTGTATTTATCTAATCATTTATGTTTAAAAATTTTTGAAAGAGGCGTTGTTGTTCTGTTGGCTGGCCTTGTCTTCACGAGAGGCGCCATCACGATCGGGTTGGAAATTGGGTCGTGACAGGTTGGTATCAGAGCCTAGGTTACTAGGTCTCACGAGTCATGAGCAGGTTTAGTAGAGTCTCGCGGATCGGTACGGAGACGTCTGTATTTATCCTCGAGAGGCTGCAGAACCTTTAGGAATACTTCACATTCTTGAATTCTTATCGTGCGTCCTTGATTCGGCTTGAAAAGAAAACTCTTGAAATTCCTTCCACGCGATTGTGTGCGCACGTGAGCGCTCAGTATCAGATGTGCCTGGATGGTTTGTGATTCCCCGATCAAGGGGCGAGATGAAATCTCCGTGAGTTTGATGTTGGGCCAGTCTGGAGGACTTGAGGCCGGATCTTGCCTATGGCTTGAGCACTGAGGTGCTGATCGTGTGAGCAAGTGTTTCGAACTTATATGTTCGGTATTGTCCCTATTAGCCGGAATGGCGGTTTGGTATTCATGTGATGAGTATGTTAATACTGCGAGATATATTTAGATGACTTGGTAGTGACGAAGAAGCCTGCTGGATAATAGATGAACTGTTAAGTGATTCGTTTCCTATTGTGATTTGATGTGTAGCCCAAATATGGGCGCGTGAAGAATATTTTCGTGTCTCCTAGTTGGAAAGTAAAGTGCAATACATGTGGCGGTATGAGTTCAGACTCAGGAAGACTAAGTTGACTGTGAAACGTATATGAATGGTGGAAGGTATGCTGAAGTACTAAATTGAGGCGAAGCAGGTGGGTTATCCCCTGCGGAGTGTTCTTAAGTGGTATGATCCTTATGCGTATGTTAGAAGATCTCATGTGTAAGTTAAGGGTACGTGTTGAAANCCTCGGAATCAAATAATTTTTACATTTTCAGAACCCTCGTATTCTCACAAGTCTAACCATATAAAAATCTCCCAAATCGGAGGTCAAATGCCCCCTCAAAATCCCAAAGTTTGGCCTAAGAAGTTCTAACCAAATTCCTCCAATTTTAGTCCCAAATTCGAATTTTAATGATGGATTTAACTACAAAATAATGAAATATAACTAGAAGGGATTAAGAAATGTTACCCAATAAATCTTCTCTTGAAAACCCACTCAAAATCGCCCTCTCCCGAGCTCTCAATTGATTTTGTAACTTATGAACTCAAACCCTCGACATTTCTATTTCTGCCCAGAGATTTCCGCTTCTGCGGACAAGGGACCGCTTCTACGGTCCCGCATGCGGTTTTCACTTAGTGGACCAGAGTCCGCTTCTGCGGAATATCGACCGCTTCTGCGGTTCCTGAGAGGGAGGGCTAATCTCGCTTCTGCGACGACCAAGGCCGCTTCTGCGGCTCCGCTTCTGCGGTTCCCAAGCCGCAGAAGCGGAAAGATACCAGAAGCAGCAGTGCTGCTATTTCTCAACTTCCAAAACTCTTCCGTTAACCATCCGAAATCATCCCGAGGCCCCCGGGACCTCAACCAAAAGTACCAATACCACCTAATACCTTATTCAAACTTGTACCAATCTTGAAAACACCTAAACAACGCCGGAAACCCGAATTAATCAAAGATTCAAGCCTAAGAACTTCAAATTCCAACCAAACACACTTTCGATCAAAAACCTAACCAGACCTCGCCCGAATGACCTGAAATGTTGCACACACATCCCAAATGACATGACGGAGCTACTGCAACTTCCGGAATTCCAATCCGACCCTCGGATCAAAAACTCACTATCGGACCGGAAACTTCAAAAAAATTCAGACTTCGGCATTTCAAGCCTAAATGAGCTATGAGCCTCCAAAATACATTCCGAACACGCTCCCAACCCCGAAATCACCTAACGGAGCTAACGGAACTATCGAATTTTCATTCCGAGGTCGTCTTCACACTGTTCTGATTACGGACCATTTTTCAACTCTTAAGCTCTCATTTAGGGACTAAGTGTCCCAAAACACTCCGAATCCCAACACCGAATGTCCCGGAAAACCAAAATAGCAGAAATGAACTTAGGGGAAACAGTTAATGGGGGATCGGGGCGTGAATTCTAAAAATGACCGGTCGGGTCGTTACAACAATGTTGTTCAAGAAATGCGAACAACGAATAAAAATCCCCCGGTTCATGAGAAAAAGCATGTGCAAAGTAATTTTGCATCTTCTCCATCTCCTGATCAAGCCCGAACAGTTGAACCAAGTATGTTATCAAATCTATTTGATCATAAGTTTATTATTTGTATAATATTTACAAATACTTTTAAATTATGCAAATGTAGGTTCTTGTACTGGTAAGGTAAAAAAAGTTCGAGGAAGTAACAAATGCAAAGAAATTGCATCACTTGAAGTGGGGCAGAAGCTGAAAGTAATATTTTAGAATAACCGAATAGTTGGAAAGAATAGCAATCCATTTGCAAGGCACTTGGAAAAATTAGTTTGTGACCGTAATATGTGTCCGTTGGGAGTATCATAGTGGGATGACATTAAGGAAGAAAAATTAAATCATATGTGGGCAGCTGTTGAGGTAATTGGATGGAATAATCTTTTTTTCCTTGGATTCCTCTTTTCTTACTATTCTGGAAATGTTCCATGGCATCTGTTTTTTACTAGGAGCTTTATTTTTATACAGAATGAACTTATTCATTAGAGAAGGGATTAGAAGCCATTTTTTTGTGTGTAAGGTAAAGGTTTCATTAAATAAGTACCAAGATGGTACACAAAAGCACATGAAAGAAGTCTTCAAAATAACTAATTACAGTAAATTTTCAAGCATCTCAATAAAGTCCAAATATTGATCTACATTCTCCAAAATATTACTGTCCAAAACATTATTCTATACCTATTACCCACTTCCAACCTTATATATTTGCAAAAATCTTCCCACAACTTGCTAGATTAGAAGTGATTATAAGAGTGAATGGGCAACTGAGGCTGTTCTGTTAGACTACTTAGGTTGGCAACTATATTTTGGTAACGAATCATCTCTCTAATGCCAGAAACACTGATTTCCTAGTAATTATTTTTTTCTGATGTTATTGAATTATATACTGCATAGTATGACTTGATAGTCTTAACAAAAGTTCTATTTTTTACTTTGCTCCTGAAGATCTTTTCACATACTCTAAACTTCTAAAAATATATATTTTGTTGTAGGATAAGTGTGAGAGTTATAACATGGATATTCAACGCGATCATATTTTGGGTTGGATGAAAGTATTATGGAATAAATGGAGAGGACAATTGCATGCAAAGTATGTGAAGGGTAAGCCAATCCAAGAGGCTCTTGAAAATGTGCCAAAGGGGGTGGACAAGAAAGAATGAGAGTGGTTGGTAAAGGAACATTTTTCTTCAGAAAGTTTTCAGGTTTGACATATAATACTTAGTTATATATTTTCATTTTCATACTATGATATTTTGTTTGAGAATTTATTTATAACATTTCATTCTAATATTGTTACACGAATATTGTGACGACCCGACCCGACCCGTCGTCTCATGAGTTACCGCTCCGTTTCCCCCATTTTATACTTCTTCATGTTTGGTTATCGGTATTTGGTGTGTTAGAGTTGATTTGGATTAGTTTTGATAAGAAATGAGACACTTAGTCTCTTTAAGGAAGGCTTAAGTTGGAAAAAGTCAACCGGACGTTGACTTATGAGTTAGAGGGCTCTGAGGTGATTTCCGGTGATTCGATTAGCTTCGGGAGGTGATTTGTGACTTAGGAGTGTGATCGGAATTGATTTTGGAGGTCCGGTGTAGAATTAGGCTTGAATTGGCGAAGTTAGTATTTTGGCGAATTCCGGTTGATAGGTGAGATTTTGATCCGAGGGTCGGAATGGAATTCCGAGAGTTGCTGTAGCTTCGTTATGTCATTTTGGACTTGTCTGCAAAATTTCATGTCATTCGGACGTGGTTTGGTTGGGTTTTTGATCAAAAATGAAATTTGGAAGTTCTTTAAATTGTTAGGCTTGAATCCGATGCAAATTTGGTGTTTTAATGTTGTTTTGAGCATTCTGAAGGTTGGAACAAGTTTGAATAATGTTATGGGATATGTTGGCGTGTTTGGTTGAGGTCCCGAGGGCCTCGGGTGTGTTTCCGGGTGGTTTCGGATCATTTCGGGCTGTTTTGCAATGGCTGAAGCTGGTATCTGGTATTGTTCTTCGCGTTCGCGAGGGTCCCCTCGTGTTAGCGAAGAAGGATTTGGCTTCTGGGGTTTTGTTCTTCGCGTTCGCGAAGAGAGCCTCGCGTTCGCGAAGAAGAGGCAGTTCTGTTGCGCAGGTCTTACTTTGGAGGCTCGTATCTCTCAATCTACAATGAATTTGGAGATGATTCAAAAACAAAAGTTGTAGCTCTTTGAATTTTGTTTCTAGAAACATATTATAATAGTCATTTGGAGTTGTGTGTAAAAAATTATGACCATTACACTAGAGGCTGTCCGAGCTGAGTTTGAAAAATGAATTTTTGGAACTTTGTTCTTCGCGAACGCGAGAGGAGGACCGCGAACGCGAAGAACAAATCCCTGGGCAGCAGAATAAAGTCCAAACTTAGTCCCATTTGCCATTTTTGACGATTTGGAGCTTGGATAAGGCGATTTTCCGGGAGATTTTTGGAGAGAACAACGGGGTAAGTATTCTTAACTCAATTTTGATTGTATAACTTGAATCTATCACTAGTTTTGGTGTTTAATCCGCGAATTTTGTTGGAAAGTATAGAAAACCCTCTTGGATAGAATCATGGATTTGAGGGTCAAAATGTTATGGGAATTGGATAATTTTTGTATGGTTAGACTCGTGGCGAGATAAGGAATCCGATGATGTGAATTTTGTAATTTTGTGAGAAGTGGGCCCGGGGCTCGGGTTTTGCTAGTTTCGAGAACTTTGCTATTTTTCGATTGTTTTCGATTGGGTATTATTCCCTTAGCATATTGTGATGTATTCGCTTTGATTTTGGTTAGATTCGACGCGCGTGGAGGCCGATTTGAGGGGCAAAGGAGTCGCGAGCTAGAGATTTCACCGGTTCAAGGTGAGTAATGATTGTAAATGATATCCTGAGGGTTTGAAACCCCGGATTTGCACATCATAGTGTTGTATTGAGGTGACTTGCACGCCGAATAGCAAGCGTGGGGTAGAGCACCGCTGGGATTGTGACTTAGTCCGTCCCGATTGATGAAATTACTACGTATTTGACTGAAACTACTTGTTATCATCATAATTTGGGCTGATTGCCATGTTTGGGCTTCGTGCCAACTATGTGAATCCTTCAGGGATTGATATCACTCTTTTCGCATTACTTTGCATATTATTTGATCTCGGTCCATGGTTTTAATACTCTTTTGCAAACTCAGCCGTTTTTCTAAGATTTGAAAACTGAAACAATATTTTATTAATGTTTTGAGCTGAGAACTACCATGTTGTATTGCCCAAGTGGCTTATGTGCATTTCTGGACTGAGCATGGATCGGGCTGCGCGCCGCAGCAGTGTTACATGTGCATTTCTGGACTATGGATGGCTCGGGCTGCACGCCGCAGCGGTGTTACATTGATTTTGAGGCCGAGGGCCTGGTTGATGCCACGAGATGGCTTGATATTGCGCTTGGGCTGTAGGAGCCCCTCCGGAGTCTGTACACACCCCCAGTGAGCGCCGTCGACGTTAAATATGGATGGCTCGGGCTGCACGCCGCAGCGGTCATATGCATTGCATTGCACTCATGCATTGGTTCCTGTTTGTATTACGTGTCATGACATTCAACACTCGCATTTCATTGGCTTCTATGCTACTTCTTGCACTGCTTACCTGATACCCTGGTGTTATTTGTTGATGGAGTGCTGTGCCCGAGGGGCTGACTTATGTGCTGACTTGCACTATCTGTTTCGCATTCATTTGCTTAACTGTTGAAAAAGACATTTTCAAAAGAGGTTTTAACTGAGCCCAGATAGATTTTCTAAAAGATTTCACGGTTTTACTATTTTCTCAAAGGGTAGCATTGTTCTATATAGCATGATGGAGTGCCTTTCGTGATTTCTTGCTGCTCAGTTATTATTTACCTTTATTACTCACTGAGTTGGAGTACTCACTTTACTCCCTGCACCTCGCGTGCAGATGTAGGTATTTGTTACTCGGTAGCGGGTTTGAGCTGGTTGAGGATTTGCTATCGTAGCTGAGCAAGGTGACCGCCGGCGTTCGCGGCACCGGACTTTGTCTTTTGATTCTAAACTTTATTCTGTATATTATTGACCCTGTGGTCGTGTTCAGACTTCCTTAGATGCTCGTGACTTGTGACACTCCGGTCGGGCTGTGTTGGGTCGTATATATATCGATTGTT